>NW_015505998.1:271579-297563 GCF_001515645.1 Sinocyclocheilus grahami
TTTTTTTATATAGCTAATAAAGGAGTGTTGTTTTTCTCCTGCATTGTTTGCTTTATGTCATAAAGTGAGTTGGTCTCTGTGTTTGTGTTGTCCCTGTAGAAATATAAGCCGGGCAGATGTGATGACATTCTGAAGTGGAAGCCGCCCAGCCACAACTCGGTCGATTTCAGACTCAAGATCACCAAAGTCGGCGGGGAGGGGTGAGTCATCGTCACCATGGCAACTGCATTCACTACGCTCAAATCAATGCTAAACTTCAGAACACATGCGTACAAACGTCCCACAACTCGCACGGAGACAGAGACATCCAGGAGGATTTCTCCTGTGTGTCTGTCTTTATCTCTATGTATGCGCTGATGTGTGAGCGATTATAAAACATTCGACTCTGAGTCACATGCATTAGCAACTTTTCGAGTTGCTACTTTTCGGATCGTAATACGCACCAAAATGTGATTTGCGAGGCCCGTTCCTGAACAGACTGGTGACTTTGATTATGTGTGGCTTGACATTTCTCTCAGAAGAAATGTAGCGAAGCATAAAGTGTGAGTTCTCTAGTGTTCCTCATTTACGCCTCTCTCAACCCATCTGTCCACTCTGTCCAGACTCGATATTTTACTGTCCTCAAATGAGTCGGGCTTATCTTTGAAATGCAGGCGGTCCAGAGGGAGAGTGCTGACCCTTCTGCAAGGACTTTTGTGTACAGAGCAATTGTTTTTATTTCAATGTGTGTAAATCCCATCAAGAAGATGTCCAGGTTATGTTTCACCCCAAATTGGAAAAATAAAAATAAACATGTAATTTACGCAATTTATGCATTTTCTTGACAATTAAGCACTTTTTTCCCCCATGAATGCATGGTACTACAGTGTGAAAATAACAATGGTTTATTTTATTTTACTGCTTTTAATTTATGCTGATTTTATGATGATCAGATTCATCAACAATAATTTTTACAAGCAAACTCAAAGACGCCTGGATGCATTTTAGAGAAAACAATGTGCTTAATTGTTGCAGTGCGAAATATAATTTCTTTTTGATGTAACTGGGACATGTTTTCATGAGGTTCACCCATACTGTAGTGCTTGTTTGTGTTTTGATATTAGATCATCTTGTGGATAATTTTCTGCCTTACACACACAAGATGTATTTCTGCAGATCAGCTAGACGCAGTGCAGTGGAACGGAACAGAACACCACGGTCTCGCGACATGTTTTAGCAACCAGGCTTCTCATCACCATTTGTCCATAATTACGATATTATTAAGACATGCGACTCCAGGAACGAAAACTGTAACAAACAACGGAATAATTTGCACAATGTTACAGAAAACAGAAGTGAAATCCATTTCTGTCAACCCTGATAAATTTTCATCACATCCATTTCCAGTTTCTCACACCTCCCTTGTCATGAGCACACTTCGCTTCCAAAACAACAACACAGTAATCCACAGCAAAAGAAAATATATGTGCAACAAGCTTTTTCTCAACCGGTATGAGGAACCTTTATTCTGCTTAATGTCAGTGACTTTGACAGAGCAATTTTTTTTAAAGCTTATTTATAGAAATTTGGGTTGCACTTTATTTTAAGGTGTCCTTGTTAGTGTAATTATAATCATTTAAGTACTGAGTAATATTAATTAACTACATGTACTTACTATAGGGTTTGGATTAGGGTTACTTGCATGTAATTATGCATAATTCATTGTTATTTTAATAGTAAGTACATGTAACGTGTAACAAGGACACCTTAAAATAAAGTGTTACCGAAATTTGTCTATTGTGTAACCATTTTACTGGAAGCTTAGCAGTTATAAAGAAAATATGTAATACTGTCTGCGGGTAGGAGAATGAATCGGGGATCTTAACGACAAATGCAAGTTTTTACACTAAGCAGCATGAAACTGTAAATTAATAGTTAAATACCTTAACCTCTTAACTGTCCTTTTTGAACATATACATGAAAATGCACTAGCCAAAGGAAAATGGCTGTAATTCATGAACGCTTTGGAATACATACCTAAGGTTGGTCTCTTTTTAAGACGACAATCAACAGATTATTGTCGTAAAGCATAAAAAAAAAGTGTAAAAAAGTTATAGAAGTTTAAGTTTACTGTAATAAAATGTAGTGTTCTAAGAAATATTTTATATAAAATAAACATTTTACTGAATATTTTGAAATCTAAATTTTCTATGAAACCAAAGCCATATGTGTAGCTATGTTCCAAATTTGAAGTTATCATCACAAATATTTAGGTTCCTATGAGATTTTGTTTATGTACTATACCAAAAAAAATGGTGACACCCAAACTCACAATGGATTTTTTAAATGCATTTTCCTGTCAAACAAATTATAAATTTTTGTCACAATATTACAAAATTGTCACCAGACTATTGGAGGCCATTCCAATAATATGCGTTTTGTCAAAATATTTACTGAAATATTGTAGGACATTTTGTAATTTGACACTTGACACCGCCCACTAGGGGGAGGAGCATGCAGAAAGGATTTAAAATATCATTCCCATGTCTGATTTCAAAACAGTTTTCACAGTGTGAATTTTGAGTGTTTAAGCTTTCGATTGATATCTGAATTGGGATGATAACTAAATTGTGTGATTGGGGAAAAAAAGACAATAAAAAAGGAGTTTATAGGTTGCGTAAAAATAAAATCTTATGGCTCTCCATTTTAGTAACTTTTTCGTTTGAAAGAAATTTGGTTCTTCTTTGTCATTTTTTTTTTAGTACATTAAGAAACCAATTACACAGAACTCATTGTTGCATTTAAAAATATGAGACAGCACAGCAGAATGGAAATGAACGCAGAGAACAACAAGATGCATCTCAGATGGCAAAGGTGTCTTTTTGCCACATTTTAATAGAAAAACTATTAAAAATCAATGCATTGAAATGCTTTCCGAAATGTTTGCTTTCCGTCATGCACTTACATTATGAAGGAAAGAGTTCACCTGTGCAGTGGCAGATTCTGCACCAGGAAAGCTCTGTGTTATCAAAAGATTTGTCAAATGAGATGCATAAAGATCTACATCCATGTGTTTAATGACGTAGCTGATCACAGCGCAGTGTACTTTCATTTCAAAAGAATGTTATTGAGCATTCTTTTATTTCACCAGTGAAACATCACTTGAAAGGGAGGCTGGGACTTAAAATGCTGCTTCTACTCTGAACACAAAAAAAATGTAGTTACTGAACCCTGAGGTGAATGCACAGTTTCTACTGTATACTCTCAGTACACTTGAGTGTCTCGCCCCCACACTCTTCTGATTGGTCCATTGGTGTAAAATCGACATTGATGCCCTGCGCAGCAAAAGTTTAACTATTTTTAACACGACAAGCCATTTTCTAAACTAAGAAAGGAAAACGGCAAGACATGCAAGATGCGGTGGAAAAGATGTTCATCTGACGAATGTATACGTAGAGCAGAAATTAAAAATAGCACAGACAGAATGCATGAACGGAGTGCTGACTCTTTGGGGTAAAGATGGATTCATAAGGCGGCTTACAAAAACATTTCAAGCACACAAACTGAAAATGAAAAGTGCTCAAAAAGTATTATTTATGCTATTATAAAAATGTAAATGCTAACGTGAGCAAGTAAACTGGATGTCCACTGGGAATACATAGATTCTAATGAGCTAATAACTGTGCATGTAAACGTTTCTACATCATCATTAGGATTTTACCTAGAGGATATATTATAAAAATGTAAATGCTAACGTGGATGTCCACTGGGAATACATAGATTCTAATGAGCCAATAACTGTGCATGTAAACGTTTCTACATCATCATTAGGATTTTACCTAGAGGATATTTTGCTCTAAACTTTGATTAACAGGTTTCAATATTCTCAAGCTTTTTTTATTCCAAATTGATGAGGCAAAAAATGTCCAGCGGGTATGTTAAATATATATTTTCTGAAAACCAATGGGCAGTGCGTGTATAGCAGATGTGTCAGCGAGCGGCTGAGGTTATTAGCAGGGTTACTTCCCTGCCAGGTAACAGAGAAAGATGACATCTCCACTCTCCTCCCACACAGCTCTCTCTCTCGCTCTTTATCTGTGAGTGTTTTTCCCTCTCACCATGCTCTCTTTTTTTGTCGAGAGCTTTGAAATGAGATGGGTAAAATAATAAAAGAACCCCTGACTCTTTGCATAGACGACACTGAATGTTGGAGAGCGGTAATGAGAAGACCTTGGGTTCATTTTGGGCAATTAATTTGTACTTCACATTTGTGCATTTTGAAAACAGATAAACATTTCATTAGTCTGGCGGCTCCGCAAACACGCTCCACGTGTTAAAAGCAGCAAGAATGGATCGTTTCAGAACTCAATAGTCTAGTAACATTTTTGTAAAAAGCCTTTGTTGCCTTGACTCCTAAAAGGGTGAAGCAAATTCAAATCTTCTCCTGCTGAATGTACAGACTCTGTAGTGTTAAAAGCTAAAGCTCAGAAATTGTGTATTAAAGCTTCCTGAATTCATACTATACCTGCATGATCTACAGGCACGAGTCTATTTGGATGCAGTTCCCAGTTCAGTTTCAATGGAGAGAGTGAGATAGACGCTGCTTGTGAAGAGAAAACTCTGCAAAACATGGATATTATCTTTTCCATGAGTCATTAGCTGGGTTTCCATCCAGTGTTGCGAGTTTAACTTCTGCGCAAAATTGGAATATCGCATAAAACATTTGTGAATAAGCACCGTTTCCATCCATGAGTCAAAGAGAACAAAATTGACACTTCCTGATAAACTGGCACTAAATATCACTAAGAAAATTAGGAGAAGCCACTGAATATATTAATTTTCATATATAATAAATTATATGCGCCTCAGAGCTAGCAGGCGAAACATAATCAATGCGGTCATTGCTTTTGGAGGTGGAACACAGTCGTGTAAGTCAGGTCTGGGAGGCAATTATACAGAAATACCTGATGACAGACTTTGCTCGTGCATTTCAGAATGACCATAACAACATTTCAGATGCTGTGTAACGAGTTTGGCCCACTGGTTAGTCAGGTCCCATAGCGCAAAGTCACATGACTTTTTTGATGCGCATGGAGGAATTTATTCGGCAAATGCATTTCCATCTCGCATTATACGCATTATCCCTCTTTCGCACAAGTCAAAAACCACCTCAAGCGAGCGTAGAAACGTTTTTGCGAATTAAGGGATTTTTTTTTCTCGAAATTTGGCGTTTCCATCACTCATTTATGATGCAGTACTTCACAATGCATATAAAAACAGGGTGATGGAAACATAGCTATTGACCAGAGATGATTTTATTCACAATCATTCAAACTTTTAGTACAGAGCGATTTTTAGCTGTCCTCTTCCAAAGACTTTCTATATGACTAGACATTAGGGGCCATATTTTAATGATCTAAGTGCACGGCACAAGTGCACTTAGGGCGTGTCTGAATCCACTTTTGCTAGTTTAATGACGGGATAAACAGTCGGCGCACCCGGCGCTTGGTCTAAAAGGGTTGTCCCTATTCTCTTAATGAGTCATGGGTGTGTTTTGGGCGTAACGTGCCATAAACCAATCAGAGTCTCATCTCCCATTCCCTTTAAGAGCCAGTTGTGCTCGCACCATGGCGGATTCGCTATTTACACGGCGGAATTTACAAGAGCAAAAAATGCTTCTCCAGAGAGAAAAGGGAATGTACGAGGCAAAATAATAATCTTTTACATTGTAATCCTTTCGTTTTTAATATTTGGCATGTTTGTGTGCTGCTGCGTGTGTGTAATAAGGAGAGTGTACACGTGTTGTTCAGCCGTCTATAGGCGCATATTACTAACGCACTCTTTAATTAACAAAAAAAATATTGCACCATTGACTTTAGACCAGGTTTCAGTTGGTCAAAGGTGCATGTCAGTTGCCTCAAAATAGCAATGCGCCTGAACACACCTCGTTTTCAGACCAGCAGACCCATGGGTGCACAGATAAACGCAAATGCATTTGCTATTTAAACAATGTGGCGCAGGACGTGAAAATGACAACTGCGTCGCGCTGAAACTAGCAAAAAACATTTGCGTCGCGCCTAGCGCAGCATTGCACCAGGTGTATGATTGGGCCCCAGGACTTCTCTGTCAGACGGCCAGCACTATAACACTTTCCTTTGGAGTCCAGGACTTGTTAAAAGGTGAACTATCTTCCTGTTTTCAGCTTGACCACCCTCCATTTTCCCTTTCTTAGACAAGTGTCCCGCTCCTAAACGCAAGACAAACACAATCAGATGCGTTGAAGTCTGTACTTGAATGAGATTTTTTGGCTGACCTGGCCATTATAGTAAGCATTTTGCATTCTGCTCGGCAATTTGGGCTGCTTTTCTTTTGTCCAGATCCAATGATTTATTAAAAAATACATAAAAAATGCAATTCATACATTTAGTGACTCTATATTTCCTCATTACAAAAATTTAACTCTTGAAAAGAAAACCTTAGGTAGCTTTCCAGATTCTTCCAGTATTATTTCTTAGACATGTAGACAAAACCTCATGAACGTGTGTCAAGGTCAAATATTTCAGATAATTTGATATTTTTATGACAAGGTTAGTTCAGATTGTATAATGTCCTGAAATGTAATGAAATATAATGCATTGTATATGGTATATATAATAATAAATACTTTTTACATTATTTACCTTTGATAGTTACACCACATGCCATTTTTAGTCATTACTTTGAAACATTTCTTAATTGTATTTATTTATTTTTTATATATATATTTTTTTAGTACAGCGACTACCAGTGACAATGAAGAGAGTGATCTAACCATTTAATTACTGTCATTGTGAACACAAATTTACATTTTTGATTTGCCAGTTTTGCAGTTGATGCGTAGCCATCCAATTTCATCCCATCTGTGTTTCACGAGAATACATTTCACAGAATCTCTGCTGAAACATTGTGATCAAATGAATAAAGAGGTCCTGATACTATTAAATGAATTTTTGAGCAGTCAGCAGAAGCTTGATGGGCATAATTATACTACAAAGAGAGAAATGCACATTTCAGCCGTTGCTATACCAATTATGGAAACAGTAATGACACAACCTGCTGCTAAAGAGACTTCTCAATGTTAGTCCAGACTGTCAAAACACACCAGCTTTTGTGGACACTGTGTTTCATCCCTGGACATCTGACGCTGAGGTCTGGTCCACACTGAAATGGATCACAAATGGCCGTGTAAACAATTACATTGGTTTCATTATTTGACAAAAATATCTGCATTCAAAGTGATAAAACAAGCTCACAGGACTGAATACAGTCATCGTGTTTAAGGAGGCTCCAAATATAAAGCGCCATTAGCTTGACTGGCAGGGTGTTCTTTAGCCCTCAGTGTCAGGGTTCGGATCCGGTCTCCTCCCCGGTGATTTACTACTATTTTGGATGGTGACACATTTTACTGGGCATGTACGTGTAAACAGCTGGCACCATTATAGAGCACCGCTGATGAGAGGAGAGGGCTACAGTATCCTACTGTCTGTTTGTAAGCAAATGCAAGACAAAGGAAACATTTGGAGTGATCACTGATTCTCATTCTGAATCCATTTCCAGTCTTCATTTATTTATTTTTCAGTTGAGATTAATATAATTGGATTTCAAGTGTGATGTGGTCATTGCATATTTCAAGTCAGGTTGATTTTTATTATGTTCAAGTTAAAGTTTTAATTATAGATGCACCGATGGATCGGCCCGGGTCGGTGATCACTTCTTTCCGATTCCGAGCCGATCCATTTTGTAACCAGCAGCACAAGCAATAATGTCAGCCGCACATTCTCGCTCTCTTCTCTCTTCTCTCTGACGACCATTTCTCTCACACACACACACGTCTCATTCGCTCCAGTTAAATAGTGCTTGTATTGCGCTTTATTTTAGTCAATCCCGCAGGTTTCGCGCATACACCAAAAGCGCACACCACCACTGATCTTTATTAGTGGAGCGCACAAGCCGCGCTCAGTCTCAAACAGCTTGTGAGCTACAAATACATACAAAATTATGTCAAAATACCCGTCTTGCAGTGGTGTATAAAGTACCTGAAAGCCATCCTCAAGTAAAAGATATCTTACCAGAAAATGACTTTGGTAGAAGTTGAAGTCACCGTTTAGAATATTACTTGAGTATAAGTCTTAAAGTATGTGATATTTATTGTACTTAAGTACGAAAAGTATTTTTTAAATCTTAAACGTACTTAAATATTGAAAGTAAAAGTACAAGTCAATGCAAAATGGAAAAGAAGCAAATAAAAATGTTCATACACAGCCTGAGTAGCAAGATTGTGTTCAGTTTTAATTCTTTCTTCCATTTTGTATTTTTGGGTAAGAATAAGAAGCACTTCATCCGGTACTGAGTGTCTTTCATTCCAACATAAGAAAACATTTCTGGAATCTGCATCTGAAATAGCATTTAGGTGTATTTACACAGTTTATGTATCTCAGAGGGGACATGTATGCATTGAAACTGCAGTTACAGATGCATAAATAGACCTGATGTTTTGTTTTTAACATAAAATGTTGAATACTGATATTTGAAATAATTTGAAACATGAAAAAAATAGTCGAAATGTGAAATTAAAACCGCCAGTAGGTGGCAGCAAGTGACTGTTTATGAGTGAGTCATTGAGATTCAACCGATTCATTCAAACGACTGATTCATTCAGAAACAAAGCATTTGACAGTTAATGAGTGAATCGCTGAATCATTTATTCAACCGATTTGTTCAAAAAGCTGATTCATTCAATAAGTAAACACCTTTGAGCAAAAACAAGCAATATTATGTGTAAAATGTAAGTAACTTATTGCTTTACTTAACTTGTATAAAATGATTATTAAATGTGTTCATGCTGATATCTGCAGAAAAACGGTACTCTTTGTGTGATATAGATTAAGTTAACTATATTAAGTTATATAAATATAAAAAGCATACAGAAGCATTTTTGCCGTCTACAATTTCGAATGCCTTGAATTAATTTTGAGTTTTAATAGACTAATAAATCAACATGCGTGCACTCTGTGTGTGATTTGGTGATATAGCCTACTTGATAATGTCAGATCGCACATCGTTACAACAACACTTACCATATTATGGCAAACAATGCTGTATCCGCACACCCCAGACTCGACTTGAGTGGAAAATGAATCATCCACGGTTGTGCGCGCACTTGTTTGCACATGAGCAAAGGTGTTTTTAGGAGTCTAACTTGCAAACGCCAGACCATTAATTCGTCAAACCTGCTTTCCTTACAGTCCCTGTTCTTCTGACTTCTGACTATTTTGTTGTAAGTAACGAATATGCTCCGGGGAAAAGTATCGGAGTAAAAGTATACATTTTAATTAGGATATGTAGTGGAGTAAAAGTTGGCTGAAATATAAAAACTGAATTTTCAAAATGTTACTTAAGTATAATCAGGTATAAACATTACTTAATGTAAGTATAATCAGGAAAATTGATTTAAAGGTTTAAAAGTGAACTGGGACTGTTATACTATTATTTATTATATCATTAGATTATTATTCCTATAACGTTAATGCACATCAGCAACTCACCAGGAACACCAACAATCTCAGCATAATTTTTTTAAATTTATGTCCCTCTACGCAAACAGGGACACGTCATAGATTATTGGGAAACCCGCCACAGCAATAATCAACCTCTCCTCCATTTTGCTTGGGAACTAATGTGGTCGGAACCAAAGTTCACAGGACTGCATTCTCTGGAATCCTCTCAAGCGGTGGACTTCTACGTTCCGATTAGTTGCCGCCGAACCGCGTCATAGCTCATTACCATAAAGTTGACCTGATTTCAACTCTCCTCGACGCCCTCAACGTCCAAGACGTGCCGCGCCGCTGCTCGACGCCAGCTCACATTGAAAATGAATGACTTCCGGCCACTTTGACGCTCTCGACGGCAGCGGTGTGAACGCACGGAAAGAACAAAAGACAAAGAAAATCACTTTCTGCTCTTGACTGAATATGTTTTATAACTTTAATGGTAAGCATTAATCTGTATTTAATTTTTACAATGAAGACTACAAAAATTAAAGTAATCAAATGTAAAATAACACTGTATGTGTTATTTTACATTTGATTAATTTCTGTAGTATTTCTTACTTGAATAATAACTTACATAACCTGAAAAACGTATTTTCATAGCTGTCTTTATTCTATTGCATTTATTTGTGCTGTTGTTTGCAATTTTTTTATTTGTTCTTATTTTATTACTGACTTTTTACTTGTGTTTTTTTAATGAAAATAAAACTTTGTGTTGAAGAAAAGTAGATTTTTGTTTGTATATGCTGTCAGTTATAGTTCTTAGAAAGAAAATCGGAATCGGCAAAAATCGGTATCGGCAGATCACACTAACAAAAGATCGGAAATCGCAATCGGTCAAGAAAATTGCAATCGGTGCATCTCTAGTTTTGATGGAATTTATTACAATATGCAGGTTAATTAATAATTTGCTGAGAAAAGCCCACAAATTAAGATAATTCAAAGATATCACATGGCAAATCAAAAAGCTTTGAATACCTTTTGTAAAAAGTGACTTTAGGCATCAGTGTTTTGTTTATATCCCTGAACTTTATATAGTCCAGAGTGATCTGTTTTACAATTGAGTTTCCAGTCCAAGCTAGGTGTGGGTCAGTGAGGCAAACTGTTTATATACTGTAAATATAGTCGTTTTTATTCATATAAAACGCTGTATGTTAATATTCTTACCTACTACCATTCAAAAGTTTTTTTGTTTTTTTTTTATAATTTTATTCAGAAATGACATTACTGTCACTTTTGATCAATTTAAAGACATTTATAATGTTACAAAAGATTTATTTTTCAAATAAATGCTGTTCTTTTGAACTTTCTATTCAACATCCTGTTTTGATAATAGGGTATTTTTGTCAGGATCACCTGTTTTGTTGTGTTTTGCCCCTGTTTCTGTTCCTGTGTTCCCTTATTTGGTCATGTTTCTGTCCTCGGTTAGTTTAATTAGTTGATTCCCTGCACCTGTCTGTCCTTCGTTAAGTTTAGTATAAATGTGTAATCTGCCTCATGTTTCCTTGTCGGGTCTTGAACGTCTTCCTTGTGCTCTGTGTCTCCCTCTTGGATTATTAAAGACTCTAGTTTTGTGAAATCTCCACGTCTTCTCATTCCTCCTGTAAGCAAAGCGTGACAATTTCTGTGTCAAATCTACCAAATTTCAGAAATTTCCTCGGCTACAATTTTTTAATTTGTTAATATTTTTTTCTGAGGAAAGACAAACATAAATGGTGATTAAACCCAAAATATTACGTAATGGATGTATATTTACTGAGTAATCCTCTATTTTGTAGAAGGGAGTCAAAATAGCAATTTTTACCTGAGATTTGAAATTACAGGTGCGTAAAAATGACTTTAGAAAGATGACAGATACAGAAACAAGATATATTTCTATGTTTAACATTATCTGTTCTTCAGACATTCCTCTTAAAAAGAAAAGTATCAGCTGTATGCAAAGTGACCCACATTTAGTTTTTGGCAGTGGCTATTTGCACTAAGTGTAAATAGCGATAAATGCTATTTACACTAAGTTCAAATAGCAGTATTTTAGCAATATGCTATTTGCACAGTGCATATAGTGATAGATTCTATTTACACTTTGTTAAAATAGCAGGATTTTCTGCTAATTATAGTACATTATAAAACAGTATGCCGTAATAACGTATTGAGTGTAAATTATAATTTTTATTCAAATTATTAAATGGATGCCACATTATTGGGACAATAAAGCCCCCCCTACACCTACCCTAACCCTACCCGATAATTTTTTTTTTGTAACTTTTTTGATTATTTCCTTAATTTTTATTGAAAATAAATGCCTTTCCGATGTGATATGAAAAAAAAAAGTTTGGTAAAAGGCGGATTCGAACCCGGGTTGATCGCGTCAAATGACTACTGTACACGCTTTACCATCTACGCCACTGAAGCTGACGATTATCAGCCGTCTTTTATAGTGCTGACCATCCCTATCACACGTTTGTGGGTGGAGCTAGTGTAAATAGCCTCTGCCAACAAGGAGGGCTATTTGCACTTAGTGTAAATAGACACTGTTAGTTTTTGGCCACTGAAAAGTTGTACAGTGTATCAGTTTACTCTTAGAGCCATATTTAGATCCTAATATCTCTGGAAATTAACAAATAGGACCTTAAAACTGAAGATACCAAAAGAAAATTTTAAAGGACAAACTTTAGAAAAAAATTTAGAAATTGTATTATTATATAATTGTTTTATAATGCAGCAAAGATTGTCAAAGATTGTCTCTTGAGCAGCAAATCAGCGCATTAGAATGATTTCTGAAGATCATGTGACACTGAAGGCTGGAGCAATGATGCTGAAATTTCCTATTTGATCACAGGAATAAATTATATTTTAACAGATAGTCACATAGAAAACAGTTATTTTAAATTATAATAATATTTCTCAATATTACAATTTTTACTGTTTTTTTCATCCAATAAATATAGCCTTGGTAAGCATAAGATACTTCTTTTAAAACATAACCATATTGTGTATATTTATTTCAGTGACCCAGTCAGGCCAGTGCTTCATTTACCAGCTTCTCATTCAAAATTAATTTCAATATTGATTTTAAAATCCTTGACCCTTGTCCTTAAACTCCCCTCCCCTCCCCTACGCCTCTGTATAAAGCCCTTTGTGTCTTTGTATTTGGGAACCTCATCCCGACTGTGAAAGTCTTACAGGCACTTATTATGAAGCCCAGATAATTACACGGCAGTATCGGAAGACATCCTCCGTAGCAGAGCTGCTATTATTTCCCTGAGTTCCGCTGTCTTGGGGAATATCACAATGCTTGCTTGTCCGGATGTGAAATTTAATTTAGATCTTTATTTTCACTCTTTCTCTAGACTGATCCCGCAGACGGTGGGTCTCCTGTACGTGGGGAGATATGACATGCCCTTTGCACAAATGAAGGTGAGAGAAACATTGGTTCACATCTCTGATAATTCCTTCTGTCAGCGTTCCCTCTGTCTGATTCACTGCAAATACAGAAACTGCTAAAGATAGTCGTGTCATTGTCAAGTGCTCTTTACATGATGTGCTTTTAATTAATTGAGTTGTGTCACTCAAGAGTTCTGTTCTTAAACCCAGTGATCGGCCTGCCTAGACAGCAGTTTGAGGAATCATACAGTAGGTGTGCACTCGATGTGCAGGCTGTTACCAAAAATGGGCCAGAACAATAGAACATATTGTAAGATGGAACATATTGTATGACTATTTAGACACAAACAACTGTAAAGGCCCGTTGACAACTATAATGATAACGTTAAAGATTATAGTTTTAAAAATCGTTCTGTATATAAGAAAAACATAGACCACTATAACAAAAACAGCACAGAGGATTGATATAGTTGGAATCACTTTCAAAATGATTTTTCCAACTGATGAACTATAAAAACAGTGACAGCCAGGGCAGGACTTAGGGGGGCGGGGGCCCCTGGGCTTGAGGTTATGTTTGGGCCCTATACCTACACTACAAATGCCCTCAAATAGAACACCATTATGGAGCAACACAAAATACACAAACATATGCTTTGAGGTTCATAAATAGTACAATTAATATGCAGCCTGTCTAGGCTATAGTCAAAGTTTAAATGTAATATTAAATATTCATTATAATATAATAAACTGGATGTGTTCTCTCAGTTGAGAGATCAAAACCCTGAAATAACTTTGAGCGCAAAAAAAAAAAAAAGCCAGAGATGTTGGCTTATTCGTATTATAAAAGTTATTGTCATATCTGTGTCCTCTTATGTCAGGTTCTTATTTAATCAATAAATTAAATCGAATAAAAAGACATGCTGGCAATTAACAATCAAATGAAATCACTGTCAACAAAATTCATAGCTGGATTGTGCATAAATGTTATATAACATTTTAATGTAGAAATATTAAATGATTGCAAAAATGAAATAAGCTACTTTTTAAAATATGAAATTTTAACCGCCAGTAGGTGGCAGCAAGTGACTGTCTTAATGAGTGAGTTGAATCAACTGATTCGTTTAAAAAGCTGATTCATTTAATTTTGCAAACGACTGTACTTATAGCCTGATTGAATCATTTGCTGGTCCGTGTAACGCTGAGGAACAAAACACTGTTGTTCGGAGACGCAGCTGTTCTGCTGTTTGTTCTATTTTCTTTCTGACGGAGCAAACCGGAATTTTGTGTCTGAAAGTTACTCTGTAAGTTGTTGTTTATTGTACATTTGGGATCGTGTAGATATTCGAGAGAAAAAAAACAAAAAAAACAGGACTCTTGTTTGTGTGATAGGCTAAGTCCTATATCATTGGCATAGCTATATTATAAAAACAGAAACTCATTAAATTGCTATTTTTTATTTAAAATCATTTTGATGACATTTCTTCCCCTCTAAGTCAAGTCAAGTCAAGTCACCTTTATTTATATAGCGCTTTTAACAATACAGATTGTGTCAAAGCAACTGAACAGCATTAATTAGGAAAATAGTGTCAATAATGCAAAATGACAATAGTAAACACTCATTTTTCAGTTAAAGACAGTTCATCATTGAATTCAGTGATGTCAACATCCAGCTCAGTTCAGTTTAAATAGTATCTTTGCAATCATTCGCAATCAAGTCAACGATATCGCTGGAAATGAAGGGGCCCCAACTAAGCAAGCCAGAGGCGACAGCGGCAAGGAACCAAAACTCCATCGGTGACAGAATGGACGCATAATTTAGTGGAACATTAATATAGTAATATAGAATCATCCTCTATAAAGAAATGATGTGTGAACATTTGAGAATTTATCATTATCTTTCTAAATGTGTGCCCTTTGGGGCTAAAGGCTTAATGGAGCTGTTTAAAGTAGCCATGTGATAACAAACTAATCGGTGCAGATGCAATTCAATACGTGTGTCCTTCTTCTATGTGAAATAATCATAAATACCAGTTTATGCTGTTTGATTGTGGCCTTGAAGGTCTTAGTTGTAAGCTGTAGCCCCGGCTGGCCCGTTTAGATCTTGCGTGTGCAGTGGAAATGCGGCTAATAATTTCTGAATTCTGACTGGCATATAACAAACAAATCAAACAAACGTAAACGGGCAAAGGTGGGGCCCCCTACAAGGCGGGGCCCATGGGCTGCAGCCCACTCAAGCCCAATGGTAAGTCCGGCCATGGTGACAGCTAATCATAATTTATTCTACTCAAGCATTTAAAGCGTGAAGCCACGTAACGGATTGCGCACACTTATAATAAACAGAATGTTATCATTCTCTGGTGTGGACGGTAATATACACTGGGAACACTTAGGGTAGGAGAGACTAGCATCAGGGCTCGCAAAATCGCTAGCCCGATGTCTCGGGGCTATTGTGTTTTCCAGTCGGGCTACCAAAATGTTTCCCCACCTGGCCCGATGGGCTATCGTGAACAGTGATATAAAATTCCTTCCTTGATTAAGGGTAATGTAGGGGTAAAACGGATCATAGCTGATCGTTTGCATGTGTTTCTAAGTCTTACCGATTTAAATATTTAAGTGTTTTAAACCATTCATGCGCATTCGGAGCTGAGCACTTTAATTCATAAATGTGATCTAACAAAGGTAAAGGGCAAATTTTGACCATATATGCTATTTATATTGCTTGTAATTGGGATGAAGTACACATTTGTTGAGTATTTTAACATATAATTTTTGATTGTGTTGAAATAAAAACCCAAAACTGCAGCGGGTCCACCAGACCCACGAACACTAGCTGAGTAACAAAAATATGAACACCAAACAAGGGTTAAAGTGAAATGAATGAAAAGTGTCATTTGCGGCATTTCATTTATAGCAGATTTGCTTTATTACTTTGCATCAGATTTCTTTTTGAGCGAGGTTTGTGCTGTTGAGCACTAAAACCAATGACACACATTTCTGTTGAACTTATGAATGCAATATCCAATCAGAGGCGTTTCAATTGGTCACAGCAGAGAACTGTGGACTCGGAGTTGTTAAACGCACGTTCATAGATTGAATTCTGAATCTGCATTTGCAAATTGTCTCATCAGCATAAACAACAAACTGCAGAAAAGAGACTGATTGTGCAGTATAGACAGCAGATTCAGTGTTTATAATGGGTATTTTGCAGAAGTGTCTTACTCAAATCAGACAAAAGTCATAGACCGCTATTTTTCAAGCTACTGAAATAACCAATGTGAAGTCTTGATTGTGTAATCTGTAAAAAGCAATTCATAAATGGTTCATGCTTCATCTATTAGGCCTAATCGACATTAATGATCATTATTACAGCATCATTTCACATTACATTTACATTTAATCATTTAGCAGAAGCTTTTATCCAAAGCGACTTACAAATGAGGAGAACAATAGAAGCAATCAGACCAACAAAAGAGCAACAGTATACAAGTGCTGTGACAAGTCTCAGTTAGTCTAGAACAGTTTTTTTGTTTTCTTTTATAAATTAGAGCGAATAGAAAGAATAAGTGCTAGTATTAATTGGTCAGGTGCTGGCGAAAAATGTGTCTTTAGACGTTTTTTGAAAATGGCTAAAGACTCAGCTGCTTGAATTGAGATGGGCAGGTCATTCCACCAGCTGGGAACAGTCCAGGAAAAGGTCTGTGAGAGTGATTTTGTGCCTCTTTGGGATGGCACCATGAGGCATCTTTCACTTGCAGAATGCAAGCTTCTGGATGGTGCATAAGTCTGAACTAGTGAGTTTAGGTATATTGGTGCAGTGCCAGTGGTTGTCTTGTAGGCAAACATCAGTACCTTGAATTTGATGCGAGCGGCTATTGGCAGCCAGTGCAAACTGATGAAGAGAGGTGTGACGTGGGCTTTTTATTTTTTGGCTCGTTGAAGACCACTCTTGCTGCTGCATTCTGGATCAGTTGCAGATGCTTGATAGTACATGCCGGAAGGCCCGCCAAGAGAGCATTACAATAGTCCAGTCTGGAGAGAACAAGAGCTTGGACAAGGAGTTGTGCAGCCTGCTCTGATAGGAAGGGTCTAATCGTCCTAATGTTGTAATAAGGAAGATTCTGCAGGACCAAATCTGCTGGACTGGGCCATTGTAGCAATATAGTCTGTGAAGCTTAACTGAACATCAATCACAAATCCAAGGTTCCTGGCTGTCCTGTAAGGAGTTATGTTTGACAAACTTAGCTGTATAGTAAAGTTGTGATGAAGTGCTGGGTTGACTGAGACCATGAGTAGTTCTATCTTAGCAAGGTTGAGTTGAAGATGATGGTCCTTCATCCAGTCAGAAATATCTGTCAGACAGGCTGCAATGCAAACAGCTACCGTCGGATCATCTGGTTGGACTGAGAGTTGAGTGTCATCAGCATAGCAGTGATAGGAAAAGCCATGCTTCTGAATGACACATCCTAATGATGACATGTAGATGGAGAAAAGAAGTGGTCCAATCACTGAGCCCTGAGGAACCCCAGTATAAAGAATTTGTGACTTGGAAACCTCACCCCTCCATGACACCCTTGAAGGACCTACCTGAGAGATACGACTTAAACCACTGGAGTGCGGTTCCTGAGATGCCCATCTTCATGAGGGTGGACAGGAGGATTTGGTGGTTAACTGTGTCAAAAGTAGCAGACAGATCCAGCAAGATGAGTACTGAAAATTCGGAAGCTGCTCTTGCCAGTCTCGGGGCTTCAGTAACCGAGAGCAGGGCAGTCTCAGTTGAGTGGCCGCATTTGAAGCCAGATTGGTTGTTGTCCAGGAGGTTGTTCTGTTCAAGAAACATAGAGAGTTGGTTGAACACAATTCGCTCAATTGTCTTTGCAATGAATGGAAGAAGGGATACCGGTCTGTAGTTTTCTAAAAGTGCTGGATTTAGAGAGGGTGGGGTTACCCAAGCATGCTTAAATGCTGTGGGAAATGTACCATTGTGAAAAGAGGTGTTGATAATGTGAGTGAGCGCAGGTATAACTGGAGAAGAAATATCCTGAAGGAGGTGAGTGGAGATAGGATCAAGCGGACAGGTTGTAGATGATTGGAAAGGATAAGTTTGGAAACTCCTTCCTCCGAGAGTGGAGAGAAGGAGGAGAGAGAGTGTGTAATTGTTGTTATGAAGTTTTTGTCAGTTTGTGGTGTGGAGAATTGGCCGCTGATGGTTCTTGTTTTATTTATGAAGAATATTGCAAAGTCGTCAGCTGTAAGAGTTGATGAAGGAGGGGGGAGGAAGACAAAAAAGAGAGGAGAAGGTTTTGAAAAGTGTGCGAGAGTCAGAACAATTGTTAATTTTTTTGTGGTAGTATGTTGTTTTAGCAGTGGAGACGTTGCAGAGAAGGAAGAGAGGAGACTGATACACATTAAGGTCAGTAGAGTTTTTTGATTTGCGCAACTTCCTCTATGCAGCCCTGAGCCTAGAGTGATGTTCACTGAGAAGATCGGACAGCCAGGGGGCAGAGGGGGTGGTGCGTGGTGCGTGCTGGTCTGGTCTAGGCGAAAGTGGGCAAAAGTTGTCTAAGCAAGATATTAGAGTGGAGCAAAGAGTGTCAGTAGCAGTGTTAGTGTCCAGTGCTGAAAACTGAGAGGGTGGAGGAAGTTTGGATGAAACCATAGAGGACAGGCAAAAGGGAGAGTGTGAGCATAGGTTAAGCCGAAAGGTGACCTGCGGAGGAGTGTGTGTTGTGTCTGGATTCGGTCTGACGTTAGAAGTGTTGAGGAAGTGGTCTGAGGTGTGCAACGGTATAACTAAAGTGTTGTCAGTGGCGCAGTAGCGTGTGTAAATAAGGTCTAATTGGTTACCTGATTTGTGAGTAGCCGTAGTAGACACTCACTTGAGGTCAAATGAGACAAGCAGAGTGTTGAAGTCAGCAGCCTGGGGTTTTACTAGGTGGATGTTGAAGTCACCAAGTAGTACCAAAGGAGTACCGTCCTCAGGGAAGTTTAGTGAAAGTGACAAAAATAATAATGTGAAAGTGACATGACATGTGGCCAAGTATGGAGACCCATACTTGGAATTAGTGCTCTGCATTTATCCCATCCAAAGTGCACACACACAGCAGTGAACACACACACACACCATGAACACACACCCGGAGCAGTGGGCAGCCATGTATGCTGCGGCGCCCGGGGAGCAGTTGGGGGTTCAGTGCCTTGCTCAAGGGCACCTCAGTTGTGGTATTGAAGGTGGGAGAGAGTATATATTCACTCCCCCCACCTACAATCCCTGCCGGTACAAGACTCGAACCTGCAACCTTTGGGTTACGAGTTTGACTCTCTAACCATTAGGCCACGACTTCCCATATGATGTGGCTTTCACACAGTTCTCGTTTGCTGTGGTTCAAACCCGAGTGCGATTGTTCCCGGCACCCACCACAGCGTTGGTCTGGTTTCACACTCGTATGGTTCTATCGAACCTCAGTGCATTTGCGGTTATCTTACCTCATCACAAACGTGCACAACATATGATAGAAAAAATAAAGTGAGTCAATATATAGTATTTTTTTGTTAATTTGGTTGCTATTATGTGCATAAATGTGCATAAATATTATGTGAGTAAACGACATATGGGTTTACTGTATGTGTGTCGCATGTAGACGGCTATTTTGAGGAGGTAGCGGATTACCATTTATTTGCCTCTCTGATTGCAGTTGCTACACGCAGGCTCACTCTCACTCGAATCCACGGTAAATCAGCAACACTATCATCACTTATGTGTGTTTTATTGACGAAAATACATTGGAATCGGCTAAAACGCATGCGCAGGTTACTTTACTTCCTGAACCTGTGCGCACCTGAGTCCGTGTTGCTTTCATATTCACGTGAACCACACCACAGTTCGAGTGCAATCAAACTCAGACCACCTCCTTCAGGTAGTCTCGGGTTCGGTACCCCGGTGCGCACCCGCGTTCGCATGACAGCTTTCACACTAGCCAAACGTACCAAACTCTGACGTCAATCGAACCCATGTGTGCACCAAACGTGCTATTGTAAAAGTGCCCTGAGAGTAACACATCCAACTCCTCCAAGAAGTTACCCAGTTGACCTGGGGGACGATAAACAACTACTAAGTGTATTTTAACGGGGTAGGTAATAGTAATTGCATGTGATTTAAATGAACTGTTGCTAGTAAGAGATGGTAGAGGATAAAATTTCCATTCATTTGAGATGAGCAGACCAGTACCTCCACCCCTCCAAATCGGGCGAGGGGTGTGGGAAAAAGTGAAATTAGAGGAGACGGCTGTAGAAGTGGCAGTGTCCTCAGGTGCATGCAACAAAAACAGATGCATTTAATAAGGTAGTTATACAATTGCTTGTAAGTAAAAAAAAAAAAGCCCCTAGATATCTGACGCAGCTTATATATATGTATGTGTGTATATATATGCCTATGATCCAAATTAACTAGAAACTCGCTACTTGGGTGGTAAAAATGTTTTTGAACCAAATTTTACCTACCTATTTTACCTTACCTACCTGCCTTTAAATCACACATGGGATCTTGATGAATGAAATATTTAAGTTGAACATTTTTACTTATATACATTGTGTAATTCGTTGATAACAAAATTATGTGACAGTGGTCAATGAGAGCCAAAATCATCAACCCACTGAGGGCTAGATTCAAAATCACACTGAAATTAAAGTAAAAAAGTTGAAATTACAGGCTGATTGAACTTGCATGAATTTCATAAAATCAACTCATTAAGCAAGTTATCATTCTTGGTATGAACTGGCCTAAAAGGTGCAATAGGTGATTGTCTTCAGAAACATTTTTTGTTATGCTGATTGAAAGTCTCTTCACATCCCGATAGCAATCATTAAGTTAAGTGGGTTAAATGTATTTATATGTATTTATATATTCTTTGGAAGGCGTAGGACCAAGAAATGTTCGTCCAATCAAAATGTTCGTTCCAAACATTATGATTGGCTTTCCTACCTGCCAGTCAAATATGTATTTGCATAGCTCTGCGGTCTGCGCACCCGGTTCGCGCAGGATACGTCATCAGCGCGTTCACGAACGCTGTGCAGACAGAGCGAGAATGGCAGACTTAAATGTATTTATATGTATTTATATATTCTTTGGAAGGCGTAGGACCAAGAAATGTTCGTCCAATCAAAATGTTCGTTCCAAACATTATGATTGGCTTTCCTACCTGCCAGTCAAATATGTATTTGCATAGCTCTGCGGTCTGCGCACCCGGTTCGCGCAGGATACGTCATCAGCGCGTTCACGAACGCTGTGCAGACAGAGCGAGAATGGCAGACAAACATCAACAACCTGATCTTCCTTCCTGGTATTGTAGTACTTTTACTAACTGAGCTATAAAGTTTTTTCACCGGTGAATGACACATGATGTATTGTAGTAATGTTGTCTCTGGTCATCTGGTGTGCATATATGCGTTCATGGGGCGTGGCTTTGGACGGCGATTTGCAGGGAGGGTGTGACGTTCGCTTTCAGTGCTATCAGGTTATAGTTAGCATTTTCCAAGATCTCCTACTGCACCTTTAAGTCTATTCCTAAGCCTGTTGAAAAAGGCTCATAAGGTATTAGACACAAAGCCAAATAGTTTCCATTGTTTTTATTTATTTATTTGCACTGGATGGAAAAACATTCAATTAGCTGATTTAGTGTTGTTTTTAAGATTCTTAACAGTTCTGTTCCACCCATATTCATAAATCAAATAATAGGAAGGTATAGAAGTGCTGCTACAAGGGGCGATTGTAACAAACCATTGAGAAGAAGTACGGTTTAGTCAGTTATCATTTGCCTTAAGACGAACCCAGGCAATGACTAGAATAGACCCTAACAGAATTAAAAACAAAAGACAGTCATTGTGGTTTCTCTAGAAATGAAAACATTTGGTTGTCAAATCAAAATTGAATATGAATATTTATAGGGATTTTAGCGTAATAATTTTGCATTTATATATTGAAAACTTTTAACTTTTTACATCAACTACAGATTACCTTGGCTAATTATCCTGGCTAAATCTGGCACATTTTACATTCATTCTGTAATATTAATATATATTGTCCCTGAATAAAATAATAATAATAAATAAATAAACTAAAAGATAGAAGATGGAGTGAGATAAACACTGATTATAAATACATTAGTTCAGAAATGTTGTGGATTATTTTTATTTTTAATACAGAGTTATTATCTTAGCAGCATGTTAATGCAAGCTCTATTGGAATCAATTGTGCGTTAAGTCTCCCATACACTTCACATGAAGAGCACTATTTTGTTGGGCTAACATGCCGTTTGGAGTTACTGTCTGTGTTTACAAATCTCCTATGTCATGAATCCAAGTCTGATAAATTTTTTGGAAATAGCTTTTTTTCTTTAGTTGGCAAGAAACCCAGTAAACAACATTTAGGCTAGTTTTCTGAAATGCACACTCGGTAGAAAATGTATGGGTAACTATGATAGCTGGTTATTGTTTTCTTTCACTCAAAACCACGTATGACATGCTACTGACTATGTCGCTACCTTCATATAATGTTTATTAAATGATTCTGTTTATTTAGCAAATATATGTGGACAAGGCGTATTTATAGACGAGGACAGGAAAGCAGTTGTTGGCATTGTGCTGCAGTGGACTGTACGAGCCACTGCTCCACTCAACCAATCACGATGCAGGAATGTACTAATGGCTGGAAATTAAACACAATTGAAGAATAATCATAGCTCACATAATGTGCATGCATGCGATTTGATTTGATTTAATTTTCATTTCACGCATGTAAACATGACCACAATTTCGATTAGTTGTGGCTTGCTAAGGTTGTCCATTGCTCTCGACAGATAATTGTTCCATAATGAGTGGTCTTGTCTCACTTTTAGAGTGATTATTTCTGTCACAGCAACACTGTGAAATAAGATAAATTGATATCTCAGTGGGAAAGTTGAGGGTTCATCAGTCATATATTCAGTTTTTTATTAATGCAATATTTATCTGGGTAAAGAGTCTCTGCAGAATGAATGGTGAGGTATGAGGTACTCGAAATCTTGGAAATGTCTTGTCGTTGTAGGTCTAGCTGTATGATATATCATAAACAGAAAAATGTTCCTTACCGCATGCTGTACATGTCATCTATCTCCATGTAATCATTCTTTTTCTTTTCGCACTTCTGATGGTTTTCAGCTTTCTCTTTATGCAAATTGTATAGTTGTATGGTGTATAGCGATATGACCCAGCGCCCAAAATACTATCAAAACACTCCAACGCAGCATTTTCAGTGTGTTGACATTGTTTTTTGTTTTACATAATTGAGAGGGGCAACTAAACATATCACCAGTGTTAATAACACAATGAACAGGAAAACACTGTAAAGCAGTTGGCATAACTTTTTCATGCCGCAATGCAAAATGCAAAACTCCAGCACTGCACTGTTACATATTAAAGTGAATTCACAACTACCATACGTTGTGCTGTATACTACAAGCAACTGTTGTTTAGAAATGCTAAAGAAATAGTCATTATTTGAAGTCAATAATGAAATTTGAGAATGGGCACAGAATAGAGGTCCACTCTGTTTCACTAAGGTCCCACCCTCTTGGGGATTTCTGGCCTCGCCATTGAAAAAAAAGTGCACAAAAGACTCCTTAACAGAATTTCAAGAAAACAGCCATTTCTCCTTGTTATACATAGAGACTTCTGTTCACGAGTCCAAGTCATGTCTGATATAGAGCTTCCCAAATCATTCCATTTCACCAAGACACAGAGCGCTTTCATCTGAGTGGGACAGAAAAACTAGTTGACGTCACTAATCGATATAGAGTTAATTTTCAATATTCTTGTTGCAGTTGTTGATTTTGTTTAAACGGGGTGTATAAATCATCTCAAAATGCTTGACTCATGAATATTAATTACATGATAGTCACACCTGATTTGCTGAAAGGCACATGATGGTAGATAGGCAGTAGCCATAGTAGGGCTGTCACTTGGCGTTTGTGTTGTCAATGCAACCATTTTGTGTCTGCTTACAGTGTTTTCTTAGCAGTCTTAAAATGCAATGATTATTTGCCAAAATTTGTTTGGAGGGACTGCTATCCCCTGACTGTTACTTTCATGAAATTGATTTACTTTTTTATTGTCATTACAAACTGAAGGTGTTTGGCAGGCTTTAGCTGTAATGGAGTGGATTTGGCTGCTTTAGGCGCCGTGTGGTGTTTGTAAATGGCTGCCAGGACTTCAAGAGGGTGACCGGAGTGTCACGATGGTCCGATCCAAAACTAACAGGAGCATCATGTACCGTGCCAGACGAAAGCCGAACAACATCCCTGGATCTCTGCCACGGTGGTGCGTATGTGGTTGTGTGGGGTGTGAAAAGCATGTGCGCAGAATCTTTGGCCTACCGCCTCTATTATATTTGGCTGTGTTCTAATCTGCCAGAGTCTGTTAAGTGGTCGGTGTTTGCGTTCTCTCAGCTACAGCCAGACTGTATGTGTATAGACGCTCTGGTGTGGATGGTTGTATTTTTGCGAGGAAAGGTACCGTACCACCAAAGGTTAATTAATCCTGGGAATATTGCTGTGTGTATGTCAGTCCCGAAATGTTCAGCTTCCCCTCTGTGCTCACAGATGCCCTTCACTGTTGGATGGTGAGGGTATTTATTCATCCCATCATGCCAATAGGCCCAGAAGGGGGCGGCTTTACTGCCAGCTCACTCCCTCCCTCACACGCCAACCTGCCACGGTTTAGCGAGGATCCAGTCTCTTTATCTTTTGAGATATTTCTTTCTCTCGCTTACTTGGGCCAAACACGCTCCTGTTTTCTTAAGGCCTTTGTGAAACTGTCATGTATTGAGACATCTGTGTTGTGGCTGTAATTACACATTACGCACTGGCAGTTACTTTACAACCTACAAAAAGTTCTGAACCACGCAAGCTCCAGGCACATTTAACAGAGAGATTTTGGTTCGTATCCATGCCCCGAAACTGATCATGCATAATTTCCTGTTGTGGTCAAAAAAAAACAATTTTTTGTAATGATACAAGAAGGAATGAAATCTTCTGTTAATGCAGGGATGTCCAAACCTGCTCATGTAGGACCAATGTCCTGCAGAGTTTAGCTCAAACTTAACCCAACACACCTGCCTGAAAGATTCTAGTAACCCTGAAGACCTTGATTAGCTGATTCATGTGTTTAACTGGGGTTGGAGCTAAACAATGCAGGAGCAGAATTCGACACACGTGTTAATTTGCTGATATATTGATCTGTTTTCTTCATCTGACTACATTCATTATAAACAAAATGACATGAAAAATCCCAAAAATACTGATACAATAAAAAATAAAAAAAACTCAACAAAATGGTTTGTACACATTTGCAAGAACGCTGTTTGGTTTGAATGATGCAACTGTGATTTCTCTCTCTAAATCCATGCTCGTGCTTGATGCCCCATTATTCTTTTTCTCTCCAGATAACAAGGGACCTGAAGCATTATGATAATAAAATAATTGAGTGCACATTCGTCAATAACACCTGGGTGTTCATGCGACAGAGGACGGACAAGTATACTTGCACACCGCAAGAGAAGAGACTTCTGGAGAACATTTTGCTTTTTGCCCTCACTTTGGCTTCTGTTCTTGAAGTTGTTGATCTATTTAAAGACACTGGGAGAGAGCTTGTTTGAACATTGAGTGCTGAGGCACATTCTTATTTAAAAGAATAAAAATAAAAATTAATTGCATCGTTTTCTTTTTTATGTTTTGTATTTGTTACAGTCGCTTTTCCTCTCTGCATTGTTTGTTTTTTACTAAATAGAACAGTAATGTGTGCTAGATTTAGACCTAACCATGAATCACTGAAACAAATCCTGTGGAGTTTCACCAGATCTGGACTGATCTTAGTACTGATCAGTAATGCATATGCGGCTCATGTCGTATGATTGTGTTTGCTAAATGAGAGTGTTTTGTATGTCATTATGCTTGTTTGAGAAAAAAAAAAATTATTCTCAGGTTTTGTTTCTTAAAAACAATGCC
>NW_015505998.1:298487-298864 GCF_001515645.1 Sinocyclocheilus grahami
GCACGAACAGCTTGTAACACTCCAAAGAGAAAGGAAAACTTTAAAACGCATCATATGACCCCTTTAAGACTTTCTGAGCTTGCAGCCGAACTCTGTTGAAAACCCAGCATCTATTTGTTGTCCTCACTTTGTCTTGTGTCGTCCTGACAGCTGTGTGCAACAGTATCCAGCATCCCGTCACAAAGGAAATTCTCTTTGAGTTTTTGGACCGGTGCGCCCAGGCGCAGTCCCGCAAAAACCCAGCCGACTCTGAGCTCATGCCACCGCCTCCACCAAAGAGAGCGAACCTCACCATCCCGCAGTAGCGCAGTGCCGCCGGAGCAGAATGGAAGCAGTTTGTCTTGTTTTTTTTTATTCTCAAAATGTTCAGCAGCTCT
>NW_015505998.1:298874-331655 GCF_001515645.1 Sinocyclocheilus grahami
AAAAAAAAAAATTATTCTCAGGTTTTGTTTCTTAAAAACAATGCCAGGTGTTTTTGAGTTTACCTGGATCTTCTGGCTCATTGTTTTGGAAATGAAAAAAATACTTTAAAGCAATAAATCCATAATAAAGATTACCAGCTATGCCGATACCTTCACATACAACACATGATCATTTTAGCTGAGGAACTTTGGATTTGTCTAAATTAGATTTTCGGATAGACATAAATTGTTGTTTTTGTCGTTTATAAGGATGCATGAACATTTCGGCAGTTGTCACTCATAATCACAGCTGAAGTTAGTGGCGTTCTTTATCGCCCTCACCTTTCTCATCTAGTGTTTACAATATTGAAACCCGGTGTGCAAATAGCAGATCCATACGTCTGAGAAGAGATGACATTATCGCTGTCTCCTGAGGAGTGAGTCACACCTGGAATTGTTTCCTCATAAGACAAATGAAGGCTGAAGTCCCTGAAATGAAGTCCCCAGCTCATCTGCATGCTGAAGTGATTAGACCTTGATTGCTTCCCATATTGCACTTCTTATGACTTTATGATGCCTTCGTACGCTCATACGGTTGATTGAGAGACATACAGAGATGAGAACAGAGGACAGAAGAAGACGAGCTTCATGTAGCATTTGAGTAATACAGAATGATGCAGAGCATAGACATTCATGACCCTATTAATAAATGTCTCTGGTCTTATTCATGCATGTTATTCAAAGGGGAAAGTGTGTTAAAATGTGTCCTTGTTATATTGTAATCACACGATAAGTAATATTATGCTACGGGGTTGTTGAACGCTTGAATATGATTGGCTGACGAACAGTCTAAGGTGTGCAGTTATTTTCAGGGAAATGCACGACTAAAGTAGTTCCAGGTCAGGCGCAGGTCTTGACCGCATGACATGTCCATATCACTTCGCCATATCACATATCCTTTTTTCAAATAATTAGTCAAAGAGATTAGTGATCCAATTCTGCTTTCATATTTTATGCAGCAAAAAAGAAGAAGATGAGAGTAGATGAGAACGGCTGGAAAGCAGCTGTCTTGAGCTCGCCAATAAAAGAAAAAACATCAGTAACGTGTCTGCACAGCTCAAGGTCAGTCGTTTCTGTCCTGACAGCTTTTATAGACACACGCTGGTGTTAGTGATGCTTCAGCCACTTGTTTCATGTTGTCAGTGTCGAGTCAAATCTTTGTGATGTCCTTAAAGAGTTATGAAACTGCAAATCTTTAAACACATTTGTGGCTCATATGTTCTCTGTGCTTGTGGGGTGTATGTGCGTGCCTGCGTGTGTGTTTGAGTGTGTGTGTGTGTGTAAACTTTGGATTTGTCTAAATTAGATTTTCGGATAGACATAAATTGTTGTTTTTGTCGTTTATAAGGATGCATGAACATTTCGGCAGTTGTCACTCATAATCACAGCTGAAGTTAGTGGCGTTCTTTATCGCCCTCACCTTTCTCATCTAGTGTTTACAATATTGAAACCCGGTGTGCAAATAGCAGATCCATACGTCTGAGAAGAGATGACATTATCGCTGTCTCCTGAGGAGTGAGTCACACCTGGAATTGTTTCCTCATAAGACAAATGAAGGCTGAAGTCCCTGAAATGAAGTCCCCAGCTCATCTGCATGCTGAAGTGATTAGACCTTGATTGCTTCCCATATTGCACTTCTTATGACTTTATGATGCCTTCGTACGCTCATACGGTTGATTGAGAGACATACAGAGATGAGAACAGAGGACAGAAGAAGACGAGCTTCATGTAGCATTTGAGTAATACAGAATGATGCAGAGCATAGACATTCATGACCCTATTAATAAATGTCTCTGGTCTTATTCATGCATGTTATTCAAAGGGGAAAGTGTGTTAAAATGTGTCCTTGTTATATTGTAATCACACGATAAGTAATATTATGCTACGGGGTTGTTGAACGCTTGAATATGATTGGCTGACGAACAGTCTAAGGTGTGCAGTTATTTTCAGGGAAATGCACGACTAAAGTAGTTCCAGGTCAGGCGCAGGTCTTGACCGCATGACATGTCCATATCACTTCGCCAAGTGATTTCAAAGGTCGTTACAGCCTACAACAGCAAAAGAACCAAAACCCACAACGACACTGACTAAGCTAATAAGTATAATAAACAATAGGATAAAAATGCCAAATTATGTCCATGTTTTTGCCACAAAACTACGTTTTATTATGTATGGAAAACACCCATTTGAAAAATTAAAAACTTCATCCAAATCTGATAGAAGATTCCACTTTCAGATTGTGTTAGTGATGATGCGAAACTTTTATTCTCATTAAAACCTCAAATTAAAACATATTCAGAAGGCATCAATGAATTCGAATTATATTTCACAAAATAATTGTGGAATACAAAAAAGATACTAACAAAGTGGTTCAACAAGGGATTAAACAAAATTAGGATTTTAAGACCTATTTCTTTTGAGGAAGAAATGACAAAATCATGTCGGCGTGTGTGCTTATTTCATTCAGGGTGAGTGCAAATAAATGTTCAGGATGCAGCTTTCAAAGACTTACAGCAAACTCCCACAGCAGCACAACAAATATCTGCAGTCAGTGACTTCACACGGTAGCAGAACTAGAACTAGCGTCTCAAAGAGGAGTTTGCAGTGTGACGTTTATCTTATTTCATTTATTTTTTTTCAGAAGTATGAGTGGGAATTATTTAAATGTAATGCAAGCCTTGAAAAATATTAAATAATACTGGCCTACTGCCAAACTCATTTGCTCTTCAATGATATAGTATGTTAAAAGTGCTTGGGCTCAGACCATATACACAGACAGTGATTGTCACATGCAGGGCTCGGGTAAGACGCGGATACGTGTGAATCCAAGGTTAGGATTTTAAGTCCTCTTCCAAACAGAATCAGGGAGCTTAAAGGGATGGTTCACCCCAAAATTGAAATTCACTGGTTACTAACACACCCCAGTCTTTTTCTAAAGTTTCTAAACTCAGTTATCGTCTATTTGTGTCATGTGAAATTAAAAAAGAAGCATTTTGCATTATTACAAATTTGTGGGGGGGGGATCCTTTTTTCAAATAATTAGTCAAAGAGATTAGTGATCCAATTCTGCTTTCATATTTTATGCAGCAAAAAAGAAGAAGATGAGAGTAGATGAGAACGGCTGGAAAGCAGCTGTCTTGAGCTCTCCAATAAAAGAAAAAACATCAGTAACGTGTCTGCACAGCTCAAGGTCAGTCGTTTCTGTCCTGACAGCTTTTATAGACACACGCTGGTGTTAGTGATGCTTCAGCCACTTGTTTCATGTCAGTGTCGAGTCAAATCTTTGTGATGTCCTTAAAGAGTTATGAAACTGCAAATCTTTAAACACATTTGTGGCTCATATGTTCTCTGTGCTTGTGGGGTGTATGTGCGTGCCTGCGTGTGTGTTTGAGTGTGTGTGTGTGTGTACCTGGTATTTATCACGTTATGGGGACCAAATGTCCCCACAAGGATAGTAATACTAGTACATTTTGACCTTGTGGGGACATTTTTGAGGTCCTCATGAGGAAACAAGCTTATAAATCATACAGAATGATTTTTTTTGAGAAAGTAAAAATGCAGTAAGTTTCCTGTGAGGGGTAGGGTTGGTGTAGGGCAATAGCACATACAGTTTGTACAGTATAAAAACCATTACGCCTATGGAATGTCCCCATAAAACATGGAAACCCAACGTGTGTGTGTGCATGTCCATACACTCTCCAAATGATCACACTTTATTTCAGTGTCACTAAACTCTCTTTAGGTATGCTATTGTTTAATGTGTCATACGTATAGCACACATTTGCATTTATTGTGTATATTTAAGGATAGGCTACTGTGAGTGTCTTCAGCCATTTTGCTAACCTCCAACAACTCCTCCAAAGACATGTTAGCCAACCCAGTGTGGAAACTCTTTACTTTATGGTTGAATATGTCAAGTCGTTTGGCTAGTTAGCGCAGTCCAGCTAGCACCTGTTGGTAGACGTCAGAATTACACCATCTGCCTGCTAAAAGCATCTTTCTCATTTAACATTTACAAAAATCTTCATATTTCTGACATGCAAGCAAAATACACAAATGCACAACCATTCAAAGTTTGGGGTCAGTCCAAGTTTTTTTTGTTTTTTAATTAATGCTTTTGTTCAGCAATGATTATTTAAATTGATCAAAGTTGACATTTGATTAAAGACATTGATATTTTTTATGTTACAAAAAAGATAAATGCTGACATTTTAAACTTAAAAAAAATCCAGAGAACCATGGTAAATAAAATACAGTAAAGACATTACTGTACTGTAAATGCAATTACAGTACTAATACTGTAAACATTTTTACAGTAAATTACTGGCATCCAGCTGCCAGTGAGTTACTGTAAAGTTTACAGCAACCTATTTACAGTGCACGTATCAGTTTCCACAGAAATATTAAGCCGTTTTCAACAATCAGAAATGTTTCTCGAGCAGCAAATCAGCATATTAGAATGATTTCTGAAGATCACGTGACACTGAAGACTGCAGTAACGATGCTTTGATCACAGCAATAAATGACATTTTACAATATATTCACATAGATACAAACTGTTATTTTAAGTTGTAATAATATTCTACAATATTACTGTTTTTACTGTATTGAGTCTTGGTAAGCAGAAGAGAATTCTTTCAACAACGTTTAAAAATCTTACGGACCCTGAACTTTTGAACAATAGTGCAAATAATGCTAATACTTCATTAGATTGTAATTTGATCAGATTCTTCTAGGTTTTTGGAGGCTCATCAAAACGTAAAACGGGCTGGTTTGAGCTGTCTTTGATGTTTTTGCATATTTGACGTCTTTCAAATAAACAGCTGAGGACACTTCAGTATTTATGACTCTTGGATCCATTTTGGACTGTGAAACAGTTTTTGTGAGTTGTGCGAGAGCCCTGGCACTGACTGGTCCAGCGTTACACAGATGTGGCGTGGGGTGAAAGGAGGGCATCTACTGCCTGAATGGATGAAAGTGCTTCTAGCAGCAGATCATTCAACACACAGCATGATCCCAGGCTACATGGAGATGATATTCTCCAGAATGAAAAACAAGCGCAGTGACTCAAGAAACAGATGCAATGTGGTCACCGTGAACTTTAATAAACCGTGTTTTCAAAACTGTGCTGAAGGACAAACACATTCTTGCTGCTGTGAAAGGTGAGTAAAAGTCCACATGGACAAATGAGGGCAGCTGTGAAGCTCAGTATAAAAACCATTACGCCTATGGAATGTCCCCATAAAACATGGAAACCCAACGTGTGTGTGTGCATGTCCATACACTCTCCAAATGATCACACTTTATTTCAGTGTCACTAAACTCTCTTTAGGTATGCTATTGTTTAATGTGTCATACGTATAGCACACATTTGCATTTATTGTGTATATTTAAGGATAGGCTACTGTGAGTGTCTTCAGCCATTTTGCTAACCTCCAACAACTCCTCCAAAGACATGTTAGCCAACCCAGTGTGGAAACTCTTTACTTTATGGTTGAATATGTCAAGTCGTTTGGCTAGTTAGCGCAGTCCAGCTAGCACCTGTTGGTAGACGTCAGAATTACACCATCTGCCTGCTAAAAGCATCTTTCTCATTTAACATTTACAAAAATCTTCATATTTCTGACATGCAAGCAAAATACACAAATGCACAACCATTCAAAGTTTGGGGTCAGTCCAAGTTTTTTTTGTTTTTTAATTAATGCTTTTGTTCAGCAATGATTATTTAAATTGATCAAAGTTGACATTTGATTAAAGACATTGATATTTTTTATGTTACAAAAAAGATAAATGCTGACATTTTAAACTTAAAAAAAATCCAGAGAACCATGGTAAATAAAATACAGTAAAGACATTACTGTACTGTAAATGCAATTACAGTACTAATACTGTAAACATTTTTACAGTAAATTACTGGCATCCAGCTGCCAGTGAGTTACTGTAAAGTTTACAGCAACCTATTTACAGTGCACGTATCAGTTTCCACAGAAATATTAAGCCGTTTTCAACAATCAGAAATGTTTCTCGAGCAGCAAATCAGCATATTAGAATGATTTCTGAAGATCACGTGACACTGAAGACTGCAGTAACGATGCTTTGATCACAGCAATAAATTACATTTTACAATATATTCACATAGATACAAACTGTTATTTTAAGTTGTAATAATATTCTACAATATTACTGTTTTTACTGTATTGAGTCTTGGTAAGCAGAAGAGAATTCTTTCAACAACGTTTAAAAATCTTACGGACCCTGAACTTTTGAACAATAGTGCAAATAATGCTAATACTTCATTAGATTGTAATTTGATCAGATTCTTCTAGGTTTTTGGAGGCTCATCAAAACGTAAAACGGGCTGGTTTGAGCTGTCTTTGATGTTTTTGCATATTTGACGTCTTTCAAATAAACAGCTGAGGACACTTCAGTATTTATGACTCTTGGATCCGTTTTGGATAAAACTGACTGTGAAACAGTTTTTGTGAGTTGTGCGAGAGCCCTGGCACTGACTGGTCCAGCGTTACACAGATGTGGCGTGGGGTGAAAGGAGGGCATCTACTGCCTGAATGGATGAAAGTGCTTCTAGCAGCAGATCATTCAACACACAGCATGATCCCAGGCTACATGGAGATGATATTCTCCAGAATGAAAAACAAGCGCAGTGACTCAAGAAACAGATGCAATGTGGTCACCGTGAACTTTAATAAACCGTGTTTTCAAAACTGTGCTGAAGGACAAACACATTCTTGCTGCTGTGAAAGGTGAGTAAAAGTCCACATGGACAAATGAGGGCAGCTGTGAAGCTTTGCACCATGAAATATTTATATACAGTCGCAGTTCACTAGTGTTATAATTTGCCTAGGTAGAAGATAAATTGATATGTGTGTAATGATGTGGGATGATGTAGTGCGTTCAGTTCATTTATTTCTATAACAGATGCAGTAATGTCCAATAATGTACATCAAAGAGATAGCATCTCAAATGTTTTTTAGCACTGAATTCATTCAAGCATCTTTTTTTTATACCAATGTAGACATAAACTGAGACTGTGGAGAATCATGTGTGTGTATAATATGGTCAGATGTCACCTGCCACCGATGCTTTACTTCAATCCCGAATGGTCTTTGACTTGTAGGAAAAATGTGGAAGTCTTCTGCTTCTCAACATGTTTCTCCTCTAGCCCTTATATTATGTTGTGGGTCAGTGTTTTAGTTGTTGGAAATACCGGTTAACCCATGTTCTTCTTTAAATGTTCAATGTGTTTTCTCGTTTAGAGTCATGAACATGCCTACAAAGTGTCAAAATGCTGATGGGTTGTGGAATGTAAGTACTTTTTTTTAAGCGTGTTCAGTTCACTGTGAATCAAACCCATGATCTTGTCGTAGCACCAGGAGAAAACCCACCGCAACAAAGAGAACGTGCAAACTCTTCATAGAAAGACCTTCCTTGCTTACTGTGACTCGAACCAGCGACCTTCTTACTGTGAGGTGACAGTGCCAACGCGTTACCTTTTTAAAAAATCATGTGTTTTCATGTTTATTTGTATGTGTGTGTGTGTTTGTGTGTTTATGTGTGTGTCCCTGTTTTTCGACTTAGACCTGAATACACACAGACTCATGGGGACCCGTGTCACAGTGGGGACCTAAATTGAGGTCCCCACGGGTAAACAAGCTAATAAATCACACAGAATGAAGTTTTTTGAAAATCTAAAAATGCAGAAAGTCTCCTGTGAGGGGTAGGTTTAGGGGTAGGGTTGGTGTAGGGCAATAGAATATACGGTCTGTACAGTATAAAAACCATTACGCCTATGGAGAGTCCCCACAAGGATAGCTGACTAGACGTGTGTGTGTGTGTGTGTGTGTGTGTGTGTGTGTGTGTTTGGACACTACAGTCATAATGGACACTGACCATTATGACTGTACCCAGATGTTTAACCCAATACAAGGACTAGAGTTCCAGAAAAGGATCTCTGAGATGTGGTGAAAATGAAGGCATCCCATGCTGAACTGTCAACGCTTTTGCACACACAGATGGGATTTCTCAGGACATCTGTTGCAGTGCCATCTATCAGGTATTAGGGACATTTTGTGTTTGAAATGAAAAATAATTAAACACAAAACAGTGCTTTTACAGCACCTTTAATTTAGTGAATAAAAGAATGACTCTAGCCTTATAGTTTTGATTTAGCATTTGAAGTAAATATCAGCTATGAGATTATATTATATCAAACAGAGCATTTTTCTATCCGCCTTATTTTGCATTGTGGAATTAATATATTTTCTTTGAATATACAAGACTTCCAATTCATTAGCCGCCAAAAAACTAGAAGAATAACAGTGCAGTAAACTGTAAATCTATTTGCATTGCAAACCAGTGTGTTCATGATTATGATAATAAACTAAAATAATATCAAGCCGCATAAATGACTGTTTTTTTCCACAGCTAAAATAACTGGGTGACACTGGAAGCCTTGCACATTGCATCCACTCTTACGGTAAAAATAGGAAGATCATTTTGTCCTCGATTAGCTTTTCCATATCGTCTCTTTTCAGCGGAGGAGAGTCCAGAGCAGGTGGCCGCCGCTCACTGTGCTTTCTGGCCCGTCTCACCAGAGGAGCGCGTGTGAGATTTTGAGTTAACGGGTGACGGGTACACTGCAGCTATTGAGTGTGAAAGTGCCAATCTCAAGTTCTCACTCGTCTTTTCTCCATTCACTTTATTTCATGGAGTATGAGAATAGACATTTTGTCTGGATGTCTTAGCAGATTTACATTCTGATATATAAAACATTTCAAACTAGCTTGTTTCATGGTTGATTTTAAAGTAGTATAGCTTTATTGAATTCACTTGTTTTGTTGTTGTTGCTAATGAACACTGTTATACAGCGTTGCATTTTACATTAGGTTCAGGTTTGGTTGATAGTCTGGGTGGGTAGTCACTGATTACATGTAATCTGTATTAATACCAAAAATTAAGTACTTGTAATTTGATTAAATTACATTTTAAAATACTCATAATCAGACCACAGTTACTTTTTTAATGACATGATTGCAAATTATTCACACAATATCAATAAATTCTTTATAATTTATTGATTATTTATTAATTCCTCTTTTTCATTTTTTTAAATTGTACTTTCTATAGTCGTCTACCACTTATATACGTTCAGAAAGTCTTCCAGATTTGTGGATACATTTTAAATTTTACATTTTTTATGATTTAGTTAATTATTAGTTTTTTTTTTATTTAATTAGGTTTAAATTCACGAAGCCCAATTTGGGAAACCTTGACATAATGTAATGTTTAATGTATTTCATGTTGTTGGAATATATTTTCTTTCTCTTTGTATTTTTACTGTATATGTTACAAGATTATCCTATTTAAATCAATGTGATTGACATGTTATGTCAAAACTACTCTAAAAATGAGATCAAAAACTAGTTAGCAGTCATCAAGAAACCTTAACCATTAGTCATTTGCATGTGTGAGAGAGTGAATATCTCAACAGGTGTGTTAATATTTGTTTGTAATGTCTGTGTGTGTGATTAAGGGATTTGTAAAGCACCGCCAGAATCATTATGAGATAGAGACGGCCAATTTCACTGCATCAAAGAACAGTTCCCATCTCATTCCCAGCCATTTGGAACAAAGATGAAGGAACATCTCATTAATAACAGCCTGGTTGCCATGACAGCAAGTACGTGATGATTATTGTCATGACGTTTATGTATTTTAGATTAAGAGCGAGAGAGAAAAGGATAGTTTGAAGAGTGTTACAGCACAGTAGGTGAGAATGTTGTCTTCTGGGAGGCAGATGGGCTAAGCTGGGACTTCACAGAGTTGTCTTCAGACTCTGTGCACATATTGTATCAGCTCTGGTAATCATCGGCTGTTTCGTCGATTCCTGCTGCAGGTTTTCTTTTCTTTTGCATAGACAACAGTAGTCAACTCAAAGCACTCCTGTGCCAGGATACTGTGATGTTTCAGCACAAAAATCTGCGTCTTACTGACCAAACACTCGCAATCCACTTCTGATGATCAAACGATGAAGTGCGTTATAACCAGACTGAGATGCAGCATCTAGTCAAATGCACTTTCAGCAGTCGAGCCAATCAATTCAGGTGTGTCTGTATCGCAGTGATGGAGCAATGCCGTACAGTTCCAGTAAAGCAAGCCAGATCGTGGTAATCTGTTGCATGTGTGTTGGTATTCAGAATCAGAACGGTATTTCATCTGCTTGTACGGCAAAATATATGATTCGAATCGATAAAGTTCTATAAAGAGAAATGCTGAAGCATAACCCGCAATAAGTAATCCCCCTCCACACTCTCAAAACGATTGCACCTTTCAGTTCAGTAAAGCTCTGTGTTCACAAAAGCAAATGAACGAAGCACTGTGAGTAGGATCCTCCATAAAACAGGATGCACGTCCAGAGAGGCCCAAACAGCAGGGAGCTGGTGAGTCACCGTTTGATTGGTAAAGCTGTTACCCACTCGTAGAATATAACTGCACTGTTGTAGCACGGATTGAGACGTCTCTGGCTGTGCTTGTCGGGTTGGTGAGGGGGCAGGTTTTTTGTTTTGGGTTGCAGAACTTTCCAGCGAGCTTCTAATTTTATTTATACCTGTGGTTTTATTATGCCTCTTTCTTTTGGTCCCAACTCCGGTAAACATTGGAGAGTCCTAGGTGGCATTCAATAAATCATGCTACACTCTAAAAAATGCTGGGTTGTTTCAACCCAATGTTGGGTCAAATATGGACTAACCCAACTGTTGGGTTAAAAAGCTCATTTAAAAATGTAACCAAAATGTAACCCAACAGTTGGGTTAGTCCATATTTGACCCAACACTGGGTTGAAACAACCCAGCATTTTTTAGAGTGTACTTTTGTGTGTGTGGTATTTCAGTGAAAAATCCTGGTCTTATTGACTAACCACCTCTAGTCTATTTTAACCAAACACAATATAACAATTAAATGATGGAAAGGAGTGCTATAGCAATAGTATGCTATGAAGTCAAGTGCACTTACAGCCTTTTAAATTGGCGATGTCTTGATCACAGTAGTGAAGTGATGGAGTCTATTAATTATTAACAGTTGATGAAGTAAAAGAAAGTAAAATGTCAGATTTGTTTTATTATGTCGTGATTAGAACATCATTTAAAGGTTACACAAATGTTTCTTACAATGCTCTACTAACTTTATTTTCACCCAAAATATGTTATTTGAACGCTTATTTTAAATATTCTGAGGACATTAAAATGTCCAGTTTTCTTGTCATGATTAGAATGTTATTTAAAGGTTACAAGGGCAATTTGAGAACATTTTCTCTCAACATTTAGAACATTCATCAAGTACAGATAATATCATAAGGATCTCAATGTTATGAGAATGTACTGTATATCAAATATTCATGAAGTTATAAGAATGTTCCATAAACATTACTTTAAGAATGTTTTGTCCTAAAAAAAAAACATTAATTAGTTGCTGTGCGAATGTTCCCAGTTAGCTGGGATACTAACTTTATTTTCACCCAAAATATGTTATTTGAACGCTTATTTTAAATATTCTGAGGACATTAAAATGTCCAGTTTTCTTGTCATGATTAGAATGTTATTTAAAGGTTACAAGGGCAATTTGAGAACATTTTCTCTCAACATTTAGAACATTCATCAAGTACAGATAATATCATAAGGATCTCAATGTTATGAGAATGTACTGTATATCAAATATTCATGAAGTTATAAGAATGTTCCATAAACATTACTTTAAGAATGTTTTGTCCTAAAAAAAAACATTAATTAGTTGCTGTGCGAATGTTCCCAGTTAGCTGGGCTATAGTAAGTTATTATATACATGTTTTAAAATAATGTTGTTTGTGTGCACTTTATATAATTATTAACTAATGGTTGACGGAGACTGGATTATGAGGGAGGACCTGATTTGTCACAACGCCAAAGATGTCTGCAAGATGGGGAATCGAGCCAAGCAGAATTCATCCAGCACCTTTCAGAGTCACACAAAATGTAGTCATCGCCCCAGCTTTCAGTGTGGATGATGGTGTAACGGGTTCGAGCTGATTCTTAGAATCACACCCATTATGCTCTGAAAGGTTACAGGCATGCTTTGTAAATGGCAGAATCTGGTTCTGTTAACCCTTTAAAATAACCTTTAGTTAAGACAAAAGTGGTTGGTTCATGAGTTACTTGGAGATTTCAGTGCTTCAAGTAGCCTGTTCAAGGGTTAGTTCACCCAAAAATGAAAATTCTGTCATTAGTTACTCACCCTCATGTCGTTTCAAACCCGTAAGACCTTCGTTCATCTTCGGAACACAAATTTAGATATTTTTGATGGAATCTGAGAGCTGTCTGACCCTGCAAAGACAGCAACGCAACTGAAATGTTCCCAAGTCCAGAAACGTAGCAAAGAGATCTGTAAAATAGTCCATGTGACATCAGGGGTTCAACCGTAATTATACGAAGCTACGAGAATACATTTTGTGCACAAAAGAAAAAAATTAATCTACTTTATTCAACAATTCGTCGGACGTAAACATGGTAAACATAAACCAGGGTGATGCGGAGGAGACGAATTGTTGAATAAAGTCGTTTTTTTTCTTTTGCGCACAAAAAGTATTCTCGTAGCTTCGTATAATTACGGTTGAACCACTGATGTCACATGGATTATTTTACAGATCTCCTTGCTACGTTTCTGGACTTGGGAACATTTCAGTTGCGTTGCTGTCTATGCAGGGTCAGACAGCTCTCGGATTCCATCAAAAATATCTTAATTTGTGTTCCGAAGATGAACGAAGGGCTTACGCATTTGAAACGACATGAGGGTGAGTAATTAATGACAGAATTTTCATTTTTGGGTGAACTAACCCTTTAAGCCCATTTGTAGCATCCTTGTCTCAGTAGGCATCTAGTGCTCTGTAGGGTCACTGTCAGATGATACCTTGGGGGTGAGGATTTTGTGTTCTATAATGGTAGCCCAACCTGATTTGTTTGTGAAGACGTCATTGTATTGGCTAATCTGTCGATACCCAAAGGACACCATAACAGATAGTAAGCTGGATTGGATGGGTCTCTACTTCTTCAGGCAGATAATGACTCAACAGCACAGTAGCATCCCTGACAAGATCCCAAAACCTTGCAGTTTTACGTTCAGATATCCAGAAAAAGACTTACAGTAGTCACCAAGGCGAAATCCACATGCTGTGGTATACTATACCCTCAATCAAGACACCTGAGTCTTGCATTATCGGACTGTCCATTTCTTGCTAAAGCTAGACCCCTTGCGGCCACCAAATACATGTGTGTCATTTGGTGGTTAAAGGAGGGGAGCAGAACTGATCGTTGTGGTTCTCCCTTGATGATACTCTCATGTCTCCTGCAGTGTTTCAGGTGATCAGCTTCCTTCTGTTCACAAGCAAAACATCTTCCTCCAATGTCTGCTGGCACAATTAAGAAAATACATTTGACTGACTGTCTCTGTGAACACTAGTGCAGGGTGGGACAAAAGTTTCCTCTGGTGGGTTGGAACTTTGACTCATTTATTTGCTTAAAATGTTGTGACAAACAACAAGTACACTTTGTGCCTTAGTCTTGACAAGTGAGATTCATGTTATTGTTCATGTCTTGTTTCCAGCGTTGGATCTGTGTGTAGGCTGAATAAACAGATTTAGGGCTGAGGATGGGGTGGGTGTTGGGTGATGTGCTCATCACCACAGCACTACTGGATGAAGACGTTAAACTTTATTTCCCGCCCATTCCCATGAAGCATACTCTCAAATGTCTGGGCATAATATTGAAATAGAAGTCAAATATATTGTTTCTATATGTATATAATCAACAGTTTTATATTTTTCTAAGTTTTTACATTTTATTATATCATTCTCAATGTATTGTCGTTTTTTCTCTCTCGCTCGAAAGACCAAGAACACAGTCTCGTACCTTTGTCTTTAGTTTATAATCAGTGTTTTACAAGTAACGCAAGTTACGTAATCAGATTACTTTTTTCAGGTAACTAGTAAAGTAACGCATTACTTTTTAATTTACAATATAACTATATATTACAGTATATCTGAGTTACTTTTTCAAGTAATGCAAGTTACTTTTTTTTTTCAATTTATTGATCGACAGCTCTGGTGTCGCCATGCTGAGAGAAATCAGAAGATGTTACTGTAGCTCTAAAATAAATATGAATATGCATTAATTCATCTCACACACACAAAAAAACACAGATTCAGTATTCCTCAAAATGTGTATGACGCAGAATATGACGCAAACCTGCAATAATTAAATGTTAAACAACACAAATATCCTTTATGTATTTAATCCCATTCTATTAACCAATGTCTTCGATGATCCAGTTCAAGCGCACTAATAAGCACAAATTACTCTAGACAAACATCTGTGTGTGTTTGTTTATTGCTGAAGTGTGTTGAAATGTCTTCTTCTGCATTCTACTGTACTTTCCCTTCAGCCTGAGGCGCATTCATTTCACTTCTGGTGTGAAAACGCTTTTATATTTGCCAAAAATATAACTTTTTTATTTTAAAAACAAACAAGCAAGCCCTGTCCAGATTTAAAAAGTAACGCAAAAGTAACGTAACGCATTACTTTCCATAAAAAGTAACTAAGTAACGTAATTAGTTACTTTTTTATGGAGTAACGCAATATTGTAATGCATTACTTTTAAAAGTAACTTTCCCCAACACTGATTATAATGTTGTGAGATTATAGATATTGATAGGCCTAGCCTATATATCAGCCTAGGACCAAGGCTTTAAAAAAAGAAGCTTTTGATATTCTATTGATGCATCACTAAATTGTGGGGTGCATTTATGCATTTTTGGAATACCGCTAATATACTATTGCAATGTAATGCTAATGTAATGTACGACTCCCTATACTACTTTTTTTTCACAAGGATAAATGCTGTATAATCTGTTCTTTATTTAAAGTTATTTAATGTAGCAATTTTGCATTTTCCAATTCTGTCTAAAAATGTCCTAACTTTTGCCTGTCCAATTTATAAAGCAATCCGTGAAATCAAATTATAGACAAGCAGGAGATATGCCAACCAAGCCTAACCATCTCCCAGCACATACATTGCACTTTTGAGTTATTTTCATTTTTGACATTAAAGATGCTGGTGTATGTGGGTGGTCATGTGGCATGGGATGCGTCATATATGATGCGCACTGAGGAGAAGAGCATCTCATTCCCTACAACCCTGCAAACCCTGAGAGGAGCACCTCCAGCACGACCCTGCAGCTGGACAACAGCCTGGAGTCAGATTGTCAGAGGAACCAGCACATCGCCGCCAAGCGTGCGGCTGAGAGCTGCGTGAAGACCACTGTGAAAATAGCCAAATTGACAATGTCCGTCTCAGCGGAGACATCGGCTGAAGCTGTTTGATTGTTTGGATGCACCTCGTCTTAAAAGAATGTCTGTTTACTTGCCGGTCATGGAAAGGTACATGCAAGTATCCATGCATAAAGTTCAAAACACAAAGCTGCTTAAGTTACCACTGGTTTGATGAAGTGTTCACTATGACGTTTCATTGATTTTTTTTTGTTTTCTCTCAGAAGAGGTTCTCACCCAGTAAATGAATTTGTTGGGGCTTTTTTGTTGTTGATTGCCCTTATATTTAATTGTAACGTGTGGATGTTGTGCGTGCTTTATGAAAGTTTACTATATTTTTATACTTTGAATTTATGTTTTTTGAACAATGATATCTTCTCACATGGGAATAAGGGGCTAATGATCTTTTTAATACAATTATATATATATATATACACACATACATTGGTATCTATGTAAATATGTGTAAAGCTCTGTGGTGATTTAGTGTATCCAGCATCATTGTGATAAACGACAAAAGATAAGATAATCTCTGTTTTTGAGATGTCTTGTTTTGCCAATAAAAGAAATGTTATGAAAATGAAAATATTATAAGAGGAGCAAGATCTGTCGCTCCTCAAGTACATGAATAATGAAAGCAAGAAAAGTGAGACATTTGTTAGGTTAACAAATGTATTTAATCTAATTTACTAAGATATATTTGGTCCGTTACATGATGCTTTAGTGTTATTGTTGTGAGCGTCAGGAAAAAACTATTTTCAACTATTTAAATTTTTTTTTACAAGATGGCCTGTAATTGTGGTTTATCGTCACAGATAATACAGTGACTTGAAATAACTGTGTCGGATTTAAATCTGATTGTTCATTTTTATTTAGTCATCCTTATGATGCATTTCTCTGAGATGTAAAGTAAAATTCATTTCACAATATGCACAAAGCCCAGAGAAAAATTAAAATTCTAAAAATAAATATTTGTTCATCAAAATTTGTTTGTAATCTTGTAGGAAATTAACATGAAATGTACATATCATGATTGTTTAGTAATATCTCTTAAACCGTGAAATGGTGTGGTGGTGCTTTTTGTTTGCACTGTTCAAAAGGTGCATTCTAACTACCTTTACCTGAAATGTATCTACTTAAGTATTGAAGCTTAGAAATCATAAAACGTCACAGTGGCTTTTGTCCCAAAGTAGTTCTTGAAAAAGTCTGTCTCGAAGTGATGTCTTAAAATACAGAAGCTGCTTGCACACGTATGTATCACAATTTCAAGTTTTTATTTTATTTTTTATTTTAAATAAAGTCTGTTCTGACCTAAACTGTGTATTGGGATACTGTTATTTAAAACTGCAAATCATTGTGTCAAATCAGTATGGAGTCAGACCCAGACCATGTTGCACATATTGATAACGTCTCTGGTTCCCTCTAGTGTATAATCACCGTTCTTAGGCAATGCGTTGTTGTTTTTTTGTGTGTGAAAAATTCAGTTCTTTTATCCATTTTTATGTAAAGGATAATGTAGAGTTATCATGACAAAATAATCCCTGATGACTTGATCTGGATCTGACATGAAACATCCCACTGTAACAGCATTAACAAAGAAACGTAACAAATAAACATTTTAAGATGAACATTACCATCATTTTAATCCATCTTCAGTGAAATAGTAAACACATGGCATATTCATCTGATGAAATGCGTGTGTCCATGTAACAGCAGGGTGTTGTTGGCTCCATGGCCAGTGATTGTGCACAACGCCGGGAGATATGCCACACGCTTCATTTGAAAAACGTGTAGTTTGATGTTTAATGTACTAGAACATTCCAAATTTCTCTCACTCTTGTCATAAACACAATCCACTGCCACTATCTGCAGAGGAATGACAACATAACCCAAGGTGAAAGACAATATTTTTACATGAAGCACTTTTTCTCTTACTTTCACACTCTCATTTTTTCAGAAATCCATTATTAGTGAACAGCGAAACACAGCTTGATATTCAGATAAACAACATTGGAACACAGAATTTCTGTCAAGCCTTAAACTCCATACAGGCTGGCATTATAAGAAAAGCACTTGACGTGGTTTTAATGTGCTGAGACAGGCCCGAGACAGTCCAAGTCATAAATAATGTTTACGTATAAAAAGTGAGCAGAGAAGTTTTACAATAAGCTTTTTACCACAGAGAAATAACTCGGTAAACATACAAATATTGTCTATATTATGGTATTGTTGCTTTGACCATAGATCTACTTTTAGTGTTCATGACAAGTGAAGTGTGAGAGAAAGCTGGTTGCTTATTTAGTACATTAAGCACTTTCATTGTCCATGCATCTTGGATGTCAAATGTTAAGATTTCTAACTAATAATATCTCTGCAGAATTTAGACAGACATTAAGCAAGACATGCCCCTTTATTCTGTTAGATTTTAAAAGAATTGCAGCCCCATTAGAGGTTCGCTGAGGCCCCCTTGTGTGGTTATTGAGAATCACTGGTATACAAAATCTTTTAAAGCATAAATCTGAAATCCCATGTTCTTTGGTGAAAAAGAGAAAGAAAGAAAGAAAGAAAGAAACTATTAATATGAAAGAAAAACTATTATTTCATATGGCTACCTCAATGTAACCAAAGTTAATATGATAACTTTATATACAAGTTATTGGATCATCTTAAACCAGGAAAGGACCAGTTTAAACCAGGAAAGGATCAGCTTAAACCAGCAAAGGATCAGCTTAAACCAGGAAAGGATCAGTTTAAACCAGCAAAGGATCATCTTAAACCAGGAAAGGATCAGTTTAAACCAGGAAAGGACCAGTTTAAACCAGGAAAGGATCAGCTTAAACCAGGAAAGGATCAGCTTAAACCAGGAAAGGATCAGCTTAAACCAGCATCCCAGCGTTAAAACATAACTAACCAGCATATGCTGTTTTTTTTCAACAGGGATATAAATAAATATATATGCATAAGTTTAACATAAACCAACATTTTGTATAAAACTACCTGCTAATTTAGGCTAAATCTGTAAACCTGTACCATGTTCCCATTTTGGTGTATTTCTATTTTTGTCTAATTTTTAAGGTTTTCATTATATTACATATTATAATAACATGTTTCATTACACATATCAGGGTTTTAGTATACTCGAACACATTTTGGTAACAGCAAATTCTGAAAAAACAGCTTATAGCTATATAATGAGATGGACAAATCCCATTTTCTGAAGCAAGCACTACCAGAGCCCAAATAGTGAAAAGTGGTGATTATTTTTTCATATTTGTAAGCGATATCATGACGGTCTGCGGGAATGTGACTAAGTACCTCATGAGGGTAGATGTTTTCTTTGGCTCGAGCAGATGATAAACCGCGGGAACCACAGCTATTATGAATGAATGATCAATTACACATACATTACGTTATGATTTTGTTAGAGAATTAATATCTTGCTCCCATGAGAGAATCGCTATTTGTTCAGTCAGGGGCCGGACTTTTATTTTGAAAACGACGGCAGCCTTCACGTTAAACCCGGAAGTGCAGCTCGCGTGATGATTAGTAACTAATCTGATCAGCTGAACGATCAAAACATTCGTGTCAGGATGTGTTGACATGTTTTTAGAGTTTATATCAGACCTGCGCTTCGTATAGCACTCTGTGAACAGCCAGCTTCTTTGGCAATGAATGTTTGTGGGTTACCCTCCTTGTGAAGGGTGTCAATGATTGTCTTCTGGACAACTGTCTGATCAGCAGTCTTCCCCATGATTGTGTAGCTTAGTGAACCAAACTGAGAGACCATTTTGAAGGCTCAGGAAACCTTTGTAGGTGTTTTGAGTTGATTAGCTGATTGGCATGTCACCATATTCTAATTTGTTGAGATAGTGAATTGGTGGGTTTTTGTTAAATGTGAGCCAAAATCATCACAATTAAAAGAACCAAAGACTTAAACTACTTCAGTCTGTGTGCATTGAATTGATTTAATACACGAGTTTCACAATTTGAGTTGAATTACTGAAATAAATGAACTTTTCCATGACATTCTTATTTATTGAGATGCACCTGTATAAAAGATATATAGGTATAGTACTATGGTATTACTCTGGTAGTATCATGATTGTTTTGGAATTGTAACGTTGGCATGTAAATACATGAATATGGATATTTAGTACCAGGATACACAATATCAAATATCAGCCCAATATTGTACCAAAACAATAAGCGTGGTGTGATACTTTCTGATTGATTCTCTTGGTTTAGATATAATGTCAGACCCTCACTCCATTCTGGCGTGTGTGAGGAGAGGTCTGCGGTTACATGTGTTTAAGGATGTTGCTCGTCAATATCCGGTCATTTTCTGTATCTTCACCTTTATGATCTCCTCCACCATCATCCTCAACCAGTGAGTATCTTGACACACACATTTAATCAAGACATATTCTGACTGCAGCATGATCTGTTTTTTTCTCTAAATTCCACTTTTAGTGTCCATCAGGGTTTTTTGATCCCTGTTTTGACTGCTGATTAACAAATGTATTTCCCGGCATGCAGTTAAGTGTCTTTTATATGTTATCGTTCCACTTTTTCCAGGTATCTCCATATTCTCTTGATATTCTGGTTGTTTCTGGCTGGAGTGATCACATTCTACTGCTCCCTCAGTCCTGAATATCTGCTGCCAAATGTTCTCATCTCAATAAAGACAGAGAGGAAAGTAAGTATTAGTAAAAACAGGTCATTCAAACTTTAAAACCATCCAGATTTGAGGAATGTCAGACGCCAGGAGTGCAATAATGAGAGTCTGTTATAAGAGATTGTTTAGTTACATAAACTCATAAGACTTTCCGTTTCTTCCGTTTTCTTCAGTATACATTTGTCAAAAATGTGTGTGCTTGCATTATTATTATTATTATTGCATTATTTTGTGTGTGTGTGATCATTGCTATATATTTTTTATGTCTAAAAAGCTTCAGGATGGTAGCCTTACTCCAGTGTTCAATCAATATTTCAAATGTGAACAATAAGCATCAAAATAGCCAAAACATGGTATTGTAGAACAATCACAGAATATGCATTTACACACCACATCTCCCTTCTCTTGATAATGCTTTATAATAACAGAACTAGTGGCCTTTAACTACTGAGATGGAGCCTCAGTCTTAAAATAAAGGAAGATGTTTGCACCCTTAAATTAAATATCCAGAATTTTATTACAATCAAAACTTTCTGGAGCTTTCATTTCAGTATACGGAAATCTACATGTATTTATTTATTTATTTTTTGGCTTGCACCTGAGCCTATTTTGGGTTTTGATTGTGCACGATAAAGTCCTTTTTTTTTTTTTTAGATAAAATTGTAGTAAATAATTAGTGATTAAGGGTGCTCCAATCAGGATTTTTGTAGGATTTTTTTTGACATTTTCCAAAATATAATTATCTCACCTAAATGTTTGATCATGCAGGCCCCTACTCGCAGTGCGACCAGATATAATTTCCCCAGCTCCCTTTCCGTCTTCGCTCTTTTTAGTACTGCTATTAGCCGTGAGGGGGCACAGTTGAGCATCTCCTTTCACTCCTGGCCTTCTGGCCCCCAGATGGTCTCAGGCAGGAAGGAATCCATGTCATCTTCCTGATCTGTATCTGGGTCTGCCTTAGAATGCTCAAACATGGCCTGCACCATTCTGAGGTCACTGTGATCTGGATACTGAGCGGAAACTGGGGGAGCATATTTACATTTACATTTAATCATTTAGCAAATGCTTTTATCCAGTGCGACTTACAAATGAGGACAATACAAGCAAACAAACCAAGAGCAGCAATATATACAGTAAGTGCTATGACAAGTCCAAGTTTAGCCTAATGCAGCTCATTTAGCAAGTTTTTTTTTAATAATAATAAAAAAGAATAAAGAAGTAGAATACTGCAGATCTAGTGTTAGAGGGTCAAGTTGTTATTATTATGTTATAATAATTAAAAAGAAGACAAGCAGATAGAATAGAGAGTGCTAGTGTTAGAGGGTCAAGTGTAGATGGAGATGTCTTTCGCCGTTTCTTGGGCAGGTCGTTTCACCAGCAGGGAACAGTTAAGATACAAGTCTGTGAAAGTGATTTTGTTCCTCTTTGGGATGGAACTATAATGTGCCATATAATGTTCTCTTGCAGCTTCTGGAGCGCACATAAGATTTCCATTGAGAGTCTGCAGCTCACTTTCAGATGTTCACTGTTGTATCTGTAGATCTTGCATCTTGTTACTGCACTAAGTTATAACAATAAAGCAGAGAAAACCCAAAATCCTCAGGAAAGGGAAAGGGCGAAATAACAAAGAACTATTTACAGTAGATAACTGACTAGTAAAGTAAAAGGACAACAAAGAAACTTCCCTAACTCGCGTGCTAATCAAAAAAAGGAGAAAAATAATATGCCTGGTTCCCAACTCCCTACAGAGTTTTTCACAACTTATGAGCGGGTGAAAGGAATTTGTTTGTCTGAAGTCTTCTGCATTCTTGTATGTGCACCACATGAATCACTCGTAGCTAGGGCAGTAATTACAGTAATTCTCTGAGCTGAGAGGCAATTGAAAAAAGATAGAGGCGTGCAAGTGCACATAATAGCAGGAGAAAACCCCACACACACCATCTAGACACAAACACATTATAACAACATTTAAATAAATAAAACTACATAAATATGTGTCTTTGGTCGTAACAGTCGCTAGCATGATAATTTTTTCCTTCAGTTTATCACTAAACCCATTAATATGCCTCTCAGATTGGGAGTTTTTAATCTTGTGCTGGTCTTTCTTTTCTTTGTGTGTCCACAAAACTTTGACCAAATTATAAAAGTCCACCTATGCCTTTTTGTTACCGACAACCATAATTTTCTGTATTCTTGTAGGCAGTCTTAAACATCTCTGGTGACCACTAGCTACCCCACATCACATATAAACCCACATTTTGAGATGATCTCAGCTCCTGTCTTATCCATGAACATAACATCTCTTCTAAGCTCTCACTCAAGGCTACCTGTAACCACAGCATGAAAGCATGGATATTTGGATATAGATAGTGTTTCATATATATATATATATAAGCTATTTGAGTATATAGTGTTATGTAGGCAATTAATATAGAAGATATATCTTGATTCGTCAGACCAGGCCACTTTCTTCCAATCATCCCGGTCAAATCTTGATGACCTTGAGCCCATTTCATGTGTTGGTGATGATGGCCTGCAGTTAGACAGTGACACTCTACAACTTTGGTTTGCATTCTGTATATATTATCAGCATTATATTGAATCCAAGTCACCTTTATTTATATAATGCATTATCCAATACAGATTGTTTCAAAGCGGCGTCATGGTAATAAAAACAACTATCAGTGATGCAAACTTCATCAAATATGAGACAAATTCGGTAAAGCAGCTCTAAAAAGTCAATAGTGTCATTATTCAGCTCCAGTCTGTTCGGTGTTGATTCAGATCAGTTCAATAAATCAATTATGAAACAATTCAGTTCATTTCAGCTATAAGCAGCTCTCAATAGTGTAATTAAACAGCTCAAGTCATTGATTCAGTTCAGTTCAATAACCGTGTTGATTTGTCAATTATGAAACAAATGTGTTTCAGCGATAAAGCAGATCTACAGAAGACAACAGTGTCATTATTCAGTTCAAGTTTTGTTGTCATCCAATAGTGTCAGTACTGTCAAAGTGATAATATTACTGAATATTTAGTGTCTTTTAAACCCTTTTGAGACTTTAATGTCTGTACTGTATTAATGATTAATATACTGTATGTCTGTGCATCCTCAGCCACAGAAGCAGCAAGAATTATTCCCGCTGGGTCACAGTTGTGCAGTATGTGGGAAAAACCAGTGCAAACGCCACAGGTATGATATAAAATCTTTCAGGGAAAATGTTTTTTAAATTAAGACTAAAAGAGTTGTTGGAAGCTTAGTGATGTTGAAGTCGTGCGACCACAATGTAGTCCATTTATAGCTTACATTTAGCTTTTTAATTATGGCTAATGAATTTTGGCTTCAAAATTCATAGTTGTGTTCAAGCTCTGGATTATCATGATGAGCAAAACGTCCAAGAATCAGAAACTTTTGTTGGTCAAAAGCTTATTTTCTGCAACATTCCAAAAGCCAAATGGAAAAATTCATGGGTTTATGTCAGGGGAACCAGGGTGATACAAAACTTCTGGGTCTGTTTTTTTTGGACAAGTAAGCACATTTAAACCCTATATTTAAAAAATCCTATATTTAAGGTTCATTGTTAATTTTTTGATGATTTAAGTGCAGCTACCAATTAGTATCTCTGTGTTTAAGCAAGGAGTGAGAACACAATATTGGGTTTTAAAGACTTTTTTAAACACTATTCATCTTGGGTTTAAACTTAAAATGCAAAGAAAAATTCTAGCTTGAAAAAGACAAACCAAACAAATAATTCTGTAGCATTCTACAATACAAATTAAAGGGCAAGATCAGTTGTTTAGTATTTTGAAAAAAAAAATCGATTAAATAATGATGACATAAATGTAATTATTTGTGTTTTTATTCCAAAGACCTACCCTTCTGCTGGAGAACTATCAGCCATGGCTGGACTTAAAAGTGCCGTCCAAAGTGGATGCCAGTATTTCAGAGGTAGAGCCATAATTCCAGTCATGAGTAAAATGATATATAAGCAAATTAATAAATCAAACTAATAAATCCTTTGTTTGACTGATCTTCAGGTTTTGGAGTTAGTTCTAGAGAACTTTGTATACCCATGGTACAGGTGTGTCTGCTTTAAAGGCAAAAGTTACTCTTATTCCATGCTTTAGCTGGAAAAATGTAAGCAATATTCAACTTTTTTTTCTTTTATGATGTTTTGCCATTAGAGATATTACAGGTGATGAGGCATGTGTCGATGAACTGAGACAAACCATCCATTTCTTTGCTGCAGTTCTGGCTCACCGAGCACAAAGAGTGCATACACCTTCACACAATTCACAATTTACATACTGTAGCTTTCTATAGATTTACAAAGTGGCATACTGACTAAAACTGTCTTGTAGGTGGATGTTCCCTTAGTTTTGATGGACAAAATGATGAAGGCCGCTATGAAGCACATTGAGATCATTGCAAAAGCACAGCAGAAAGGTGCGTCCTGTGATGAAATCATTTAATATCAGAGGAGCTTCGGTCTAGAATTACAAGAACTAAATAAATAAGCTATCAAGAGATGGTTGGTTCTTTAAACTGAACTGTGGGACTTCCATTCACCTATAGAGCATCTCTCATCTTAAGTGTAAAGGACAGTTTGCATTTGTGGCACCATCAGTTTAATTAATTTTGTTAACCATCTTTTTTTGTTCAAATGGTGTGAGCAGTGAAGAATACAGAGGGTCTCCAGCAGGCAGCACTAGCTGAATACGGTTCCGATCTGCATGTGGCTCTGCGGAGCCGCAAAGATGAGCTGCTGTACTTGAGGAAGCTCACAGAGCTGCTGTTTCCTTACGTCATGCCCCCTAAAGCTACAGACTGCAGGTGCATCTCTCACACACTCACACTACTGCTCAACAGTTTGGGGTCCATTTTATATATATCTGTCAAACGATTAATCGCATACAAAATAAAAGTTTTTGATTGCATAATATATATGTGTGTGTTCTGTGTATATTTATGTATATATAAATACACACACATGCATGTATATATTTTGAAAGTATTTACATGTATTTACATGTCTATATTTATATATAAATTTATATTATATATAAATATATTTAATATATACATGCATGTGTGTGTGTGTATTTATATATACATAATTAATAAACAGAGTACACATACATATATTATGTAAACAATAACTTTTATTTTGTATGCGATTAATCGTATGACAGCACTAATATGTGTATATATATAGTGGTGTGAAAAAGTGTTGGCCCCCTTCCTGATTTCTTATTTTTTTGCATGTTTGTCACACTAATGTTTCAGATCATCAAACAAATTTAAATATTAGTCAAATATAACACAAGTGAACACAACATGCAGTTTTTAAATTAAGGTTTTTATTATTAAGCAAAAACAAATTCCAAAACAACATTTTTGGTCAAATGCTTCATGTTAAAAAGTGCAAAGCACAAAGGGAAGAGAAATCGATGCGTAGTGTATTATATCTGTGCAACAGTTATTGAGCCTTTCTTTTAACAGTTTTAAATTTCAGTTACTGTGCACGTTAAAAACTATTTATAGTCTTTTCTACGCCCGTGTTTTGTTCTCACAGACACCCGGTAGCAAGTAACAAAACATTAAACTCCGGCAAGAAGATAAAGTCCTTTTTGCAAAATCATCGACATGTATTTACAAATCCAGTATAATGGGAACACAGAATGATGTTGGAGAGAGCTGTACCGAGCTGACTGCTGTAACCGAACGCGAGCAAGGTTTAAAGCTGAACGAATGACTGACAGCCACAGCGGAGAAAAGAGTTTGTGTGAACTTTAATGTAAGGACTTAAATATTCATATGTAGCTCACATTAAGCTATCGTATGGCTTCAGAAGTAACACAGAATAATTCGCACAATCGAGAAAATTTTTTTTTTTTTTAAATCTTGGATTTGGATTGGCTCTCTCTGACCGATACCCGATCTGAGAAAAATGGCACTATCGGAGCCGATACCCGATATGAATATCGGATCGGCGCATCCCTAAAGATAACGATAAAGATAATAGTTTAAAAAACGTCCACACCACAGCTATAACGATAAAGGCAAATCACTTTCAGAACGATTTTTTCCAGCTGATGAACGATAAAAACATTGACAGCCAATCAGAATCAATCCTGCTGTCACGAGCTGGAGAATTTAAAGCGGCAGACGCGCGTGCGCTTAGAATAAACGGACGATATCGTCCGCTGGTGTGGACGTTAATATAGTTATCTTTATAGTTATCGCTCTTGGTGTGAACGGGCCTTTATTCTCACCAAGGCTGCATTTATTTGATAAAAATACAGTAAAAACAGTAATATTGTGATGTATATTTTAAAATGTAATTTCTTCTGTGATGCAAAGCTGAATTTTCAGCGTCATTACTCCAGTCTTCAGTGTCACATGATCCTTCAGAAATCAGTCTAATGTGTTTATTTGGTGATCAAGAAACATTTATTATTCTCAGCGTTAAAATCAGTTGCGCTGCTTAATATGTTTGTAAAAATCATAATATATATTTTTTCAGTATTATTTAATATATAGAAAGTTCAAAAGAACAGCATTTATTTGAAGCAGATATTTTTTTGTAACAGTCTTTGCTGTCACTTGATTAATTTAATGCGTCCTTTCTCAATAAAAGCATTAATTTCTTAAAAAAAAAAAAATCTAATTACCCTAAAGCTTTGAACAGTAAGAGATCCATCTTACACAAGTCTCTAAGTGTGAATTGCTGTGTGGAAAAGTGTGATGAGGATCAGTTGATGTTTCTGTGCTATATTCGTTTAAGCTTTGTGGTTCGTTCTCAGATCTTTGGCCCTGCTGATTCGAGAGGTCATGACAGGTTCTGTTTTTCTGCCAATAATGGACTTCGTGGCTGATCCTGTGAGTGAAACAGCTTAAATGAGGACATTAAACCATAGATATATTTTATCTTTGTTCTTCATTGATAAATTAAATTGATTACAGTATTAGTGTTTTTTTCATTAATAAATTAAATTGATTACAGTATTAGTGTTTTTTCATTAATAAATTAAATTGATTACAGTATTAGTGTTTTTTTTTTGCAATAGCTGCATTTGATACACCGTATAAATGTAAATAAATGTTGTTTTTCTTGTAGTTGTTAATCATATTCATGAATCACTTTTTTGTTTTGTTTTCCAGGACACAGTGAATCACATGGTGCTCATTTTCATTGATGATACTCCAGTGAGTGATTCAACCAAATTAATTATAGTCTGGTCAATCAGACTTTCCTGCCTTTTAAACATGTTTTTTCTTCTTCTTTTTTTTCTGTCATTTGTGCTGTTAGCCTGAGCCAGTGACTGACCCTCCATCTGCGCTGGTGCCCTTCTTGGAGAAGTTTGCAGACCCACGCAACACAAAATCCTCGGTGTGTACTTTGGCCACCTTAATATTACGATTTCAGGTTTTATCAAGACGTCTAAGGAAAAGAGTTGTAGTGAGAAGGTTGATCAATTTCAAAGTGTACTTATGATATTATTTCAGGGTTTTTTGAGTTATTGCATCTTGAACAAAACCTTACAGGTCATTTCTTTTGTTTGTTCTTCTGTCAGGTGTTGAAGTTGGATTTAAAGGAGATCAGAGAGCAACAGGATCTGTTGTTTCGTTTTATGAGTTTCCTGAAGGAGGAAGGAGCGGTACACGTCCTGCAGTTCTGCCTGACTGTGGGTGAGGACATGCATTTCACTGCTGACATGCACGCAATGCATGATGGTCTCATTAGGAAATAATCTGAAAGGGGAGATGTGGGTTTCTGTTACCAAAATATGTGCAAGTATATTCATTAAATAGCAGTCATATGCTAACATAAACATTACAAATGTAAGGGAAACAGGTCAATTTAGCTCAAAGGGAATCATTTAAGATTTTAAAGGGAATTTGGACAGAATCACTGTTTTACGGCTGATCACTGAGACGGCCAGCGATTCATTGAACGAGCCGTATAACATCAACTCTGCAATGGATATTAATATCCAAAGTATAGTGAAAACACTATTTATTAGCACAGTAACAAGATCGGCAGTTTAAGACATTAACTTGTGAGCACAAAACACAAGATACTTCTCTTTTCAATATGAATAAGACTTTATTGGATAAATCTAAGACATATAAACTAATCTAATACATAAACACACGCATTCACACAAGTTTGCAGGAAGAGAGAAAGTGAGGAAAGAATGAGTTTTAAGAGAATGAAAATGTGAAATCCCAAGTTTACAGCAATATGTGCAATTGCATAGATCTGAACAACCATCAATCACTTAATTAACCCTCGCATTGAGTTCCTCAATGAGGTTAAAATTTATATTAAATGCACCAGTTCAGCTAGAATCTGGAGGTACTTGCGTTGTACTTGTTCTTTGTCTGGTTGCCGAAAGGGGTTTCCCGAGGTCGCTGATTGGCTGGAAGTTCAGTCTTGGGAAGCCAGTGGTTGGGCGTTTGCTGACGACGCGGAGTTGTGGCCTGGTTGAAGTTTTAGACGGCACTTGAGGCACGTCGTTAGGCAAAACTTAACTCATAACACGAAACTCTCAACGGAAAATAAAAGAAACTAAAGTAAAGAAATAGAAGTAAAGTTTGACGAGACCAGGTGGCGTTTCTCCTCATGATTTTGGAGGAGATGGCGTGTAAGCCAGAGCACGCTCAAAAACTAAAGAAGCATGGGAAAATAAAATAAACTAAAGTAAAGAAATAGAAGTAAAGTTTGACGAGACTAGGTGGCGTTTCTCCTCATGGTTTTGGAGGAGCTGGCGTGTAAGCCAGAGCACGCTCAAAAGGCTAAAGAAGCATGATTAAAAAGCATAGCTCAAAGCTATGACTAAAAAGAAGAGAGTGAAACAAAGAGCGAGCAAAGAAGGGGCGAGAAGGGTTGAAGAGCGTGATTTTATGGTGTCCTGAGTACTTAAACTGGGCTTTTGGACACCTCCCAAATAATGAATATGATCCTATAAACTATTCAATAGTTTTTCAAAATACATACATAATAAATGATTAAGACCTGATAGACACACACGTGGGTTACATGCATAATATGGAGTAATGCATAGATACGTGGGTTACATACATAATATGGAGTTATGCATAGAAATGATTAGTTCCCTAAAATTGACAATCTCCTTCCTGAGTTGTTATGATTAGTGTGTTCCTTTTGTGTTAATGTTGAAAGCTGTTCTGTGAAAGAGTTGGTTAGGCTTGCTTCAGACTGGCTAGTGCTAGGGTCTGATTTATGAACATCCTGTTGTCTTGGGCCTCTGTGGAATTCGGCTCCTCATGTTTCACCCATGTTTTGACCAAATCTTAGATTGTCTGATTCGGTCTGATATCCTACACAAAGAAGGATCAAAGAATGAATTTCATCTTCAAATAAGATTGGAAGATAGCCACACTTTTAAATCTTCACCTACTGTTTCTGATCTGTAGTCTCTGATTTTAGTCTTTGTCAAAACCAGTTCAGAAAGTCAGGTCCAGTTGAGTTGGGGGAAAAAATCTCTTAAATCTATTAAAATTGGGTTTTTCTATTTTAAAATTTATTTATGCATGTTGAGTAAGAAGTGATTTGCTCAAGTACAGATCTTAGGACCCAAGAAATGAAATCTGATCAAATGAAATAGACTTTATTATTGTCCCCAAAGGGGAAATTTGTGTTGGACTCAAGGTGTTTACATTAACAAGACCATTGGATCCATAAATAACAACACACACACACACACACACACACACACACACACACACAAAGAAGACCTATAATGTGTGGTGGGCATCACACTGAATAAGCAGCTTTATGTTGGTTTATACAGTGAATTTGCATACGAGTTCAACTTGAATCCAATTCAAAATCCAAATGGGGAAGTTTGTTTGCCTCATGTAAATTCCTGATCATGACGATTTCTGTTGAGATGATGCGTTGCCTGGTGAATTTCACTGTACAAAGGTAAAAGTGACTAGAAGTGGTGCATAAAATGCATATAATGTCAATTAAGTTGAATGTTGCTATGGCAGAGTTACATTATCTAGGAAAAGATAGACTTGTTTATCTTAAATGAATGGGGTCCTAGCAATCTGAAACACGCAGATGAAGGACTCTATATGGACAAAAGTATTGGGACACCTGACCATTACACCATCAGGGAATTTAATGAAATTGCATTCTAAATACGTTGACATTAATATTGAGTTGGTCCCCCCTTTGCCGCTTCCACTCTTCAACGAAGGCTTTCTACAAGATTTTGGAGTGTTTCTGTGGGAATTTTTGCCCATTCATCCTGTAGAGCCTTTGTGAGGTCAGGCACTGATGTTGGACGAGAGCCTGACTCAAAATCTCTGTTCAGGTTCATCCCAAAGGTGTTTGATGGGGTTGAAGTCAGGGCTCTGTGTGGGCCAGTCAAGTTCTTCCACACCAAACTCATTCAGCCATATCTTTATCCACCAAACTTTACAGCTGGCACAATGCAGTCAGGCAGCTAACTTTCTTCTGGCATCTGCCAAACCCAGACTCGCCCATCAGGCTGTCAAACAGAGAAGCGTGACTCACCATCTGATGCTTGCCATTGTTCTTGTTGATGTGAGGCTTGCATACAGTTGCTCGGCCATGGAAACCCGTTCCATGAAGCTCCTGCCGCACAGTTTTTGTGCTAATGTTAAAGGTGCAGCATGTAATATTGACAGCTGGCGGTTGAAATGGGTACTGCAGTCCAAATTCAAAATATTGTTTCTCCCAGCCCCTCCTCCTCAGACGCGTCGCTCCAGCGAGTTGTCAGATTGAAGACATGCAATGGGAATAATCGCATTCGACAATGGAAGCAGTGAGTCTTACACTGTAAGTTGATGAGTTTATTTATCCTTTTTTTAATATGCCTCTGGTCTTAGAGGTTTTTAGATTGATGCCAAGGCTTTTTAGGTCGGGTAGAATCTGCAATCTCTGAGCCAGTTCATTTGCTGGCTTCCATGGCTGCGATACACTGTTTTCCGCTCTCTGGCAACCTGGAGTGTCAAAATACTATTGGTTAAACTGGCTGTGGGCGGAATCACACAGACCAAAACAAAAGCAGGTATTCCGACACGGAATGCACATTTTCAAAGTAGAATAACTGGCTTTAGCGTTGTTTATCAGAGAAACAAGTATGTGAACTTGGCATGTTTCCTAAATATCTACGAATATATTTTGGTGTTTTTATGCTTTGGTACAGTAAAAAAAATTACATACAGTACCTTTCATGTCAGTGGAAGTTTGGAGCTCTTCAGCTATAGAATCAGCAGGGCACTGATGACCGTTACACTTTCAGCACTCAGTGATCCGCTTTGTGAATTGACCCTTCGCAGGGAGATTGATTGACTGGCATTTTGTCCAACAAACAAACCGATTAACTTCGGTGGACTTAAACTTGAAAAATCTTTCCACAGTTAAAATAAAATACCTTCAGATTTTCATTCATGTTTATTTCGTGCTTTGTCTAGTAAATATGAAAAGATGATCGGTTCACGTGCCGCTTGAACTGAGACACTATCTGTCACAAAATATTAAAGAGCCACAAAATGGTATTTATTGATGGAATAAATAAAAATAAAAAAAATTTGAAAGCTGAGACTTGTCTCATAAAGGGCCTTTCACACCACTTTAGTTCCAGAACTAAATGTACAGTACTAAAGTACTGGGCAGCTATAGAATCAGCAGGGCACTGATGACCGTTACACTTTCAGCACTCAGTGATCCGCTTTGTGAATTGACCCTTCGCAGGGAGATTGATTGACTGGCATTTTGTCCAACAAACAAACCGATTAACTTCGGTGGACTTAAACTTGAAAAATCTTTCCACAGTTAAAATAAAATACCTTCAGATTTTCATTCATGTTTATTTCGTGCTTTGTCTAGTAAATATGAAAAGATGATCGGTTCACGTGCCGCTTGAACTGAGACGCTATCTGTCACAAAATATTAAAGAGCCACAAAATGGTATTTATTGATGGAATAAATAAAAATAAAAAAAATGTGAAAACTGAGACTTGTCTCATAAAGGGCCTTTCACACCGCATTAGTTCCAGAACTAAATGTACAGACTAAAGTACTGGGACAATTTTGCGCGAACTATTTCCCAGTACCATTTGAACTGAGACACTATCTGTCACAAAATATTAAAGAGCCACAAAATGGTATTTATTGATGGAATAAATAAAAATAAAAAAAATTTGAAAGCTGAGACTTGTCTCATAAAGGGCCTTTCACACCACTTTAGTTCCAGAACTAAATGTACAGTACTAAAGTACTGGGACAATTTTGCGCGAACTATTTCCCAATACCATTTAAAGGGTTGTATTCGCACCGACAGTGTACGTAAGACACACAGTGACGTCATTTGTGCGCGGCGTTCAACAATGTAAACAAAGAACAACGTTAACAGCAGAAGGATGGAGGACGCTGTGATCGGAGCGGTGTTTTTGTTGTCTTGCGGGTTTCACAATAATGGACATGAAATGTCGACGTATAGGCTGCATAAAGCGATTGAAAGAACGGGAAGGAGGACTAAGAATCTCCAACGACAACTGGCAGTGCTACATTTGCTACAAGTGCTTGCACTTCAGCGTCCGTCCATCTATCGCAGCACTCCATACTTGCGAAATAAGTTGACACAATGTTTGCAGTATGTTTACATGGCGTTTTAAATCATGGCGGGTGAGGG
>NW_015505998.1:331686-342828 GCF_001515645.1 Sinocyclocheilus grahami
ACTAAAGTACTGGGACAATTTTGCGCGAACTATTTCCCAGTACCATTTAAAGGGTTGTATTCGCACCGACAGTGTACGTAAGACACACAGTGACGTCATTTGTGCGTGGCGTTCAACAATGTAAACAAAGAACAACGTTAACAACAGAAGGATGGAGGACGCTGTGATCGGAGCGGTGTTTTTGTTGTCTTGCGGGTTTCACAATAATGGACATGAAATGTCGACGTATAGGCTGCATAAAGCGATTGAAAGAACGGGAAGGAGGACTAAGAATCTCCAACGACAACTGGCAGTGCTACATTTGCTACAAGTGCTTGCACTTCAGCGTCCGTCCATCTATCGCAGCACCTGCGGTGCGAAAGGCCCTATTCCAAACGTAACCTGCTCTGCTTGTCGGATGTAGCAACAGTAAGGGTTGAAAGGGTTCATTTATCACATTTCTCTCCAGTGAGAAGTAGATTACAGTTTGAATTTGGATCATGCATCTATTCATTTCTATGTTTGAACAGTTGTATTTGTATTGTATTACAACTGTTGTTGTCAGCAGTCATTATGAATAAATGGTGTATGTGTTGAGTTTACATCAATTGTAAGCTTTTCAAACATAGTTATGAATGGATTTGGATGGGTCTTTGTGGCTCTTAAAGCTTACTAAGCTGATGGTTGGCTGTTGGCCACAGTTGGGCCATCACTGAGTGTCTGTCACCTAGTTTTTGCTGTTTTCCACCATTTGAACATGTTGAATGGTCAGTGGAGCGGGGATCAGTCTGGTTGGCTGTTCAGCTTAGCGAACCATTGCATGAAAAAAACACTAAATGTAAGTGATGAATGCAAGCAAACAATAAAAGTTAAGAGAACATACACTGAAGACGCTTCTCATTTTTCGTCATCTCATCTGTATCGATTTTTTTGAAATGGTCTGTGGTCAAAAAGATTGGTGTAAAAATTGTAAACAGGCACTGCTTTGTTTAGATTTGTATACAGGTTTTCCTTTTTGAATATAGACTACTGCCACCTGCTGGTATGGAGACTTTTTCACTCTCACACAGGCACAGAACATACATGCTCGCTGGCTGTTGGCTGTAGTGTTCACAGTCAGTTCAAGTGCAGTTTTTTTGCCCCAAAACAGTTGACCTGAGGCGACATTGCAGTTGGCTTTCGATGCCACTAGTTCACTAGTTGATGTCAATCTGGTGTGTCTGGGCCTTTAGAAATGAGTTTCAAGATGGTTAAAGTGCAGTTAGTTTGAAAGAAACTGCATGTGGACCAATAGGAAGTCTTCTCCTTTCTGTGCCTTGCACTGGGATCTTCTTCTTGCCCTCTAAGATATCTGGAAGTTGTTCTCAGCAGCCTCATCTGATGACTTGTTTATGTTAGTCCACAAAGATCCAAACAATATATAGCAAAGCTTTCTCCACTGTGGAAGTCAGAGAGGGACCTCGTCATAACACTGGGGCCTGGAATTTCCTAGGACAGGGGTTCCCAAACTTTTTTTCTCTCTCTCTGTAAGATGAATCCCTTAGCTGTAAAATATTTAAGTACAAACGATACACTTTGAGTTGCCTAGAGACACACAACAGTTCTGCTGTGGCTACTGACAATATCATGTCAGAAATGTAACACAATATTGAATTCTTGTTTAATGAACTGTTGTTTGCAATCATGAGATATGTTCGGGAAAAATAGCACTTTTGCTGTATGATAAGTCAAAAGTAACATATATTATATTATTTTTATATTAATTTAAACAATTATTATCAAACAATTCTATTAATTTAGTAACATAAATATATCTTAGTGTAGGCTATATCTTTAGAATTGTATAATTCATTATCTTCTTGTCGGTCCACCAGTTCACATTTACAACTGCGTGTTTTTTGCATAAAAATAAGGGTAGTTTTTGGCTTTAGTCTAAAGCGCAGGGCTTCTTGAAAAATGCTAATTAATTCTCTGCCAGCAGGTGGCGCTTTTCGCCAGGAATATAGCCGTTTACCCCTGTAACCTCAGTAAACAAAGCAGCAGTGCTCATATTTAATCAATTAAATAGCCTTTTGAAGTGTAAGGTACATCTCAATTTACATGTATATTTAGTTTTTTTCACTGGAGCAACACCTGAGTCTTCTCCTCCCATTTCTACCAGTGATCAATTGTTTCCTTCCCGCGGTTCTACCTGTGCACATATCAATAGCATCACTGGGCCATAGGTTGCCAAGTTGAGGGGACAAATGGGTTGAAATTTGTATGCGTCGATCGTGTGAGAAAGATGCGTTTCATACAAGATCTGGCAACTGGACAACCTTGGAATTTCTTGTAGTGATTATTGATATAATGAGGTTTGGCCCATACAAATTATGGGAGTTTTACCGGAAGCGAATGTAGCAAACATATCAAATATATGTTTTGTAGAAAGATATTATAGAAAGGTTAAAAATATGGGAGAAATACGGGAAAATATTTAAAGGGGATGATAGCGGGATAGAATGGTAAAATACAGGAAAAACGGGAGGGTTGACAGGTATGGTGTAAGTCTGTGGGAAACACTGCAGTTTTACTCCAATGAAACTGTCAAATGATCATAAAGTGACTCTCAGAGGGAGTCAGAGCAGTTCTGAAGATGTTGTTCATGTATTCATGTCCTCATGTAGTGAGACGACAGAAGCTGAAATCACCGCGAGCGTCGCATACTTTGTATGTGTAGAAAACAAAACCGCACGTCTGTGCCATTTACATACACAGAGACACGCAGAACATGCAGGATTAATATTTAAATAGCATTTTTTGCGGCTAAATATTTACAGATACTAGTCTATATTGCGACTCTATTTAAGTGTACTGAACTACTTTTGATTAATTCATTAACTTTGACAAATTCCGTGACATTCCGCATCATACAGTAAATTCCATTAATATGACTGGATTCCGCGATTCAGTCCACATTTTCTGCATCGCGGAAATCATAGATAATATTGAGGTCTTTTGCAACTTCAGTGTAATGTTAGTAGATTGTGATTTATTGCAAATCAAGCAACATCTGCTGCTGCCATAACCTTTGAGAGACAACTGATGCGTGATCACTGAAGCAGCTCCAGTTAGCAAGCGCTTTCGGAGTGAGAGTGAATTCCGCTTTGATTGGTCGGACTCGTGATTCCCAACAAATCAGATGAGCGGTGGGCGGAGACTGCTTTAGGCCACAGATTGGTGAGTTCTGACAGGCTGCATCAGAGCCAAATAGCGCGTTTCAAAATATGTTTATTTTATCAGCGAATCGGTTTTAAAAATGACCGATACGATAATCATAAAAATACTTAATATCGGCGCCGATAATCGGTCGACCCCTAATGTAAATGCAAAAATCCATACAAGACTTTTTTGCCCCCATAACTTGATTTTTAGGGGCATATAACTGCATTCTAATAGGCTCCTTCATGCAGTCAGTCGTCATCCTGCATCGTGTTCGTCGAAATTGTGTACAAGTTTAGTTGACGTATGGGGCGGGGTGCAATAATAATTTTAATGCAACATTTCTTTCAAAATCAATCGCACCAAATTAACATGTTAGCTCTGATATATACACATATATGTATATATCATTCAGTGGATCAAGAAGAATAGATAACTTAGTTATTATATTATGTATTGTGAACAATAATTGCATTATGTTAATGTATACAATGTTTAATGTTAAACAAGCCTCAGACTGGAGGTCTGTACGGAGAGTGGTGAGGACAGTGGAAAAGATCATCGGCTCTTCACTGCCTTCCATCCAGGACCTCGCACACAAACACTGTCTGACCCATGCCCAAAACTTTACAAAAGACCCCACCTATCCTCATCATGGACTGTTTACGCTGCTGCCCTCTGGGTAAAGGTTTCGCAGCATTCAGGGCAGAACAGCAAGGTTCTGCAACAGCTTTGCAATCCGACTCCTGAACTCAATATAATCTCTTAACCATTATATCTCACTGAATCCCCTGCAGTGAGCTCCATGTGATCTAGATGGGTATACTGCAATAATAGTATTTATTTATAATGTGCAATAACTGTATGTTTATATGCCGCCACTTCATAATTGAATTCAATAATTTGATTTAGATGCCTAAATACTATGTGCATTATCAATATCTATAAGCCGCTGTCAGTTCTTTTTAGTGCTATATTTTAATGCAGGCTGTAGCGTCTTTTATTATATTTTTATTTTTTTAGACTGATTCTGTACAGTAGCACATGTTTAGTTAGTGCAGTATTTATGAGCCAGTGAAACAGAATTTCGTTCACATGTGCACTCTGTATGTACAGTTTCTACCTACCTACCTAAAACGTTAACTAAGGTTAAAGGAATAGTTCACTAAAAATCTGTCCTTGATGTTTTTGTGTGTAGAGGAGTTTAATGACCGGATCCTGTGTCCTGATCTGAGTGACACGGAGATGCAGCGTTTGCATGAGGAAGTGCAGAAGATCTATGAGATGTACTGTCTGGAGGAGAGCATCGACAAGATCAGCTTTGACCCCTTCATCATAGAGGAAATCCACAACAGTCAGTCTCATTACAGTTTTCTGTGCCGCACATGTGTCGTGTGCCACGGTCTCTAATTCTCTCTGTCTCTGTCACTTCCTGCAGTCGCTCAGGGGCCGTCTACAGGGGTGGTGAAGCTCCAAACGATGCCATGTCTGTTTGAGGCCTATGAACATGTGCTGTCTCTGCTGGAGAATGTCTTCACCCCCATGTTCTGCCACAGCGATGAGGTAACTTCCAGGAAATGCCATTCCAGTGCTGCTTAAGATGGTGTGTTTGAATTCTCCATCATGCGTCTGTCTCTGTTCTTCCTCAGTATTTTCGGCATCTGCTTTGGGGTGCTGAATCTCCTGCTAGAAATTCAAAGCTAAACAGGTGAGTTTTCTTCCACTTGTGTGTGTGTGTGTGTGTGTGTGTGTATGTGAGCTGTTGCTCCAGTCACACAACAGCACAACATGCTTTGAAAAAAACAAAAAAGCTTCTGTTCATACATAGTTTGATTATGAAAAAGACTGACTCATTTGAGAGTGCAGAAATGAAGACAGACATGAATATTAGTATTGTAATTGTACTGTTGTTCTGTAAAATAAAATAATTATTAAATATGTGTTTTAATTTGTTATAAATATTTTTGTAATAATAATAATAATTATTATTATTAGACCCCCCTCCCCCCACAGCTTACTACTGTAATGGGAATTTTTTTTTGCAGTTTATACAATATGGTAACATTCGCTGTGCTGCCTTCATTTGTGATGATTTTAATAGTTATTGCATTATAATAGTGAAAATCTATTACTAATCATATTTAGAATAATAGGAATTAGGAAAAAAATGGTCTTTATTTTCTTTATGGAAAATATATTTTCGTTTGCTTTTGATTTTATGTGAAAAATTAGAGAGGTTATTCGCACACTTGATGACATTGTCATTACTATTTACACCCGGGTTAAGTGGCACCTTTCTTTGCTGTATATTCTGTGTGAGAGACAAAGCTCATACAGCATGAATGTGAGTGGGCTTCATGATCAAACCGTGAGTATTATGCACTTCATAAAGTCCCGTGTGCATGTGTAGCAGAGAGAGACATCTGTAGGGCAAAACGTAACCCCTTTTGCCTGTTATTCCAGGAATTTGAGTTTGGATGATTTAAGGTAAGTGTATTGTTGAGGTTCAAGTGATTGTTGTCCAGTGCTCTTACTGCATGCCATATAAAGCTGCCTGAAAGCCATAAGACCTGCCTCAATGTCATGAAGAACAGTTAAACGTTTGATGGGAGAGTTGGGCAATATATCAGCTATTTACAATATATTCAGTATTGTTTTGGTGGCAATAAACTAACCAGTATAGTGAATATGATGAAGATTTTAACACATTTTATTTGGCCATTATGTTTCAACTGCCAGTAGTGATGTCTGATGTCATTCAGTGGAAACAAGAAAACACTACAATGTTCTAAAATTTCATAATATAAGGTAAGGGTTAAAATTAATAAAATATCATACTTAACATGTGATCTCAGACTTTTGGACCCGCTATACAGTATGAATTGTCATCAAATGAATGGAGGAAAAAATATATATATATAATTTTTTTTCCCCCCATTGCCCAGTTAAATTTTATTTTGTTATACTGTTATATTGCCCAGCCCTATTTGGTGTTTGAGGAGTGTATTATAGGTGAAAATATCAGAGTGCAGGCTTTTTCATTTGGTTCCTTTGTCTTTAGAATCCATCAGAAGGATTCTAGGAGATGGTTTACAGTTTTTACATGTTTCTTCTGTCCGTTTTACAAGCTGGAGGTCAGGCTTCACACAGGTTTGACAGTGTGAAAAGCTTGCTGTTAGTTCAACAACAACAACAAAAAAAACAATAATGGTTGGGAATATGATCTGGAAATATCAACAATCATCTGCTTTTACTGAAATCTTGACTCAGTTTTGGAGGCTGTCTCACAGCGAACACTTAGGAATGCATGAATGTGAGTGGGCTTCATGATCAAACCGTGAGTATTATGCACTTCATAAAGTCCCGTGTGCATGTGTAGCAGAGAGAGACATCTGTAGGGCAAAACGTAACCCCTTTTGCCTGTTATTCCAGGAATTTGAGTTTGGATGATTTAAGGTAAGTGTATTGTTGAGGTTCAAGTGATTGTTGTCCAGTGCTCTTACTGCATGCCATATAAAGCTGCCTGAAAGCCATAAGACCTGCCTCAATGTCATGAAGAACAGTTAAACGTTTGATGGGAGAGTTGGGCAATATATCAGCTATTTACAATATATTCAGTATTGTTTTGGTGGCAAAAAACTAACCAGTATAGTGAATATGATGAAGATTTTAACACATTTTATTTGGCCATTATGTTTCAACTGCCAGTAGTGATGTCTGATGTCATTCAGTGGAAACAAGAAAACACTACAATGTTCTAAAATTTCATAATATAAGGTAAGGGTTAAAATGAATAAAATATCATACTTAACATGTGATCTCAGACTTTTGGACCCGCTATACAGTATGAATTGTCATCAAATGAATGGAGGAAAAAATATATATATATAATTTTTTTTTCCCCCATTGCCCAGTTAAATTTTATTTTGTTATACTGTTATATTGCCCAGCCCTATTTGGTGTTTGAGGAGTGTATTATAGGTGAAAATATCAGAGTGCAGGCTCATCGGTCTGAAAAGCGAGGTGTGCTCTAATTGGCCAGCAATCCAGTGCATTGTGATTGGCCGAATACCTCAAGCGTGTGACAGAAATATTATGCCCCTTACCATACTGTGATGCACTGTCCCGGCCAGGGCGACGAGACAAAAACATTAAAACCCATTATAAACGAGGCATTTGTTGCATCCAGTGGGGACATAATTACGGATTATAATGACTTATATTGTCTTTTTACGCATTGCGTTGCATCGCGCCACATAAACATAAAACCATGTCTGCATTTGTGATCGGAGAAACGACAAATCAAGCGCAAACAAGCGCTACTCTACACTGCTCAAAACTCGCGCTTGAATCGTCAGTGGAAAATCCTTTAAATATGAAAACATACTTACAGGCTGTGAGTCAGAACAGCAGGCATTTTAGTCTACTCTCCCAGGATCAGGAAACAGTCCTCCGTAAAATGCGCTGCACACATCTGAATATTTGGGTTGAACTGTTCTGGAACTGTGTTGTAAATACAACTTAACCACTGATTTCTAGTCGTGTCCTCTTTTGAAAGGCCAAACAAAGTAGTTTCGCTTTCACAACGAAACACACGGCGTCTCCACGACGTGGCGGCGGCGGCAGCGGCAGCAACAATACTACAGCGAGAATCAAAGTTATGCCTTTGCGTGAACATTTGGGCAGTGTTATGCAAATCTTCCCACACAGTGACATAGACATGTGGGGGCGTGTTTAAACAAGGCGTTTTAGGAGGGCGTGGACGAGTCTTAACTTTTATAAAGAATATCTCTTTGGGTTTGAGACTTTAGTCTTTGCAACTTTAGGGATCTTATCTATTCACAAACAGCTTGTAACACTCCAGAGAGAAAGGAAAAATTTAAATCACATCATATGACCCCTTTAATTAAATTTACATTTATTTATGGAGTTATATATCATGAATTTAATATAGAATGATTTTTGTTAAAGCTGACAGTGATTCAGTCAAAAGCAGTGAGTGATTGTCTCTTTCTCTTTTGTTGTTTAACATTAATTACACTCAATGACAGCTACAGGTTTATTAGGCTGCTGTCACTTTAAGACCTAATGCACGGATTCAGTATCTGATTTCTTTCCAAACGGTTTACTTCACTTACGTTCACTTAAGACATAACTGAATTTTGGCATAACTTGCATATTGTGCGTATTTAACTGTTTAAGCACAATGCACCATGAAAAAGAACTTGCGCTATGTGACAGGTGGCTTTCTTTGTGCACGCTTCAGGTGTGTGTGCACAGAACATTCTCTGACAGAACAGTGTGCGAGTACCAAATTGAGACCTCCCATAACTTATTGCACTTTAATTAAAAAATATATATAAATCACATGAATGTTTAAACTGCCAAGAAAATGAATGTCAAGGATAAACTTTCATGATGACCTAAAACTGCAAAATAATGTGAATGTAATTTCGAAAGAGATGATTTTAGAGTCTGCAAATATACTTGGGCAGACTTTAATATACCTGGGCGTCCTGCCCAAGTAAAGTCTGTGTGTGGGAAACACTGATGTGCCATCTGAGGCTCAAACTACCCACTGACTTGCATGGCTACACGCACCAGATCCCTTTTTTCCAGTTCTTCCTGTAAATGAACCAGAGTAATGAATTACAATTTGATGTGCGTTTGAACCATTTAATCTGTCCATCTCCAGCTGTCCTTTGGTGCTGATGTTTATCCGTTTTGTTCCCATTATCTGTGCTGGCATGCTTATTTGCTTCATTTAGACTTGACAGCATCCCTTTGGCCAGGAATTATATCACTGGCCACAGGTCGCCATTGGTCACTTCCAGAGCCACAGCCACATCCACCTTAACACGCCGCCCTACAGTATTACCAGCCCTCCCCAGGAAGTAAGTCTGGGGTGGAAGACACTCCCAGCTTGCTGCTCATCTTAGACCAGTTTGGCTGTCTGTCTGTAAAACCAAAGGTTGTTGTCTGGAGGTAAAACTGGTCCAAGTTCAGCACAGGCAGCAGGATTAATGCATGGGTTTACTGGACTGTCTGCATTGCCTTGCATTGTTTGAGCCTGTAGCTGTATTGCACATGTTCTTTTAAAGGCATTTAGGGTATACTCATAATTTCCTGTGATCATGTTTTCATTGTATTATGTGCCCTGTCATTGGTTGTGTGACTTTGGTGCCATGTAGAGTGCTGCTTATGTCTTTTTTTTAAGCAACCATTTTGAATTTGCGACCAAACAATATCACTTTGTTTTTCCGTACAGGAACACATCAAAGCGTGGCGAGTCGTTTGGGATCAGCCGTATTGGAAGCAAAATAAAAGGCGTGTTTAAGAGTAGCACAATGGAGGGCGCACTGCTACCACAATACGCCATGATTGAAGGAGAAGAAGACACGGTGAGACAAACCCTTCAGAAACATGTCGTCACTGAACATTTTAGTTTGGGGACCAATTCTCACTGTTAACTAACTATTAACTACGACTTTTGCCTCTGTAATCTCCTAATTACTGATTATTAGTAGTAAGGTAGTTGTTAAATTTAGGTATTGTGTAGGATTAAGGGATCTAAAATATGCTCACGCAGAATGCCATTTTCAGAAGGCCATTTTCCAATCCATTTACCATTTTCTCCAGCTGTAGCGACAACAATAGCTATGTTTCCATCACCCTGTTTGTATGTGCATTTTGAAGTATTCCATCAGAAATGAGTGATGGAAACGCCAAATCCTGGAAAAAAAACAAAAACAAAAAAACTTAATTCGCAAAAACGTTTTTACGCTCGCTTGAGGTGGTTTTTGACTTGTGCGGAAATGGGTTAATGCGAATAATGGGAGATAAACGCATTTGCCAAATAAATACCTCAATTTGCATCAAAAGTCATGTGACTTTGCGCCAATGGCCGGCATAACCTGACTAACCAGCGGATCGAACTCATTACACAGCATCTGTTTTACATGACTATTGAGGAATTTTAACCAAAGTATGTTGCAGACATTTCATTAAGATCCTAAAGAATCATACCAACTTGTAGAAAATGGGCATCCGATGTCCCCTTTAACTTCAAGTGTATTCTTAATCTTGGATCTCATTATTGAAGTACAAATTCACCAAAAGCAGCCCACGCTCTCTAAGTTCTCTTTAACTATAAAATATGCTTTTTCATTCATTCAAAGGCTATATGGCTGCAATAACAATTTAGTTCAAAATTTTGCCATTGTTTAAAAAAATGCTTTATTTACTGACGTTTCAGACTTTCAGTTGTTTATGCTTTCAATTGTTATGCCATATATATGTATGTAGCCTATGTCATTTCACAGTATATCCACCTCCTAAATTACTACAACTCGTGTGCAGTCACAATTCTATAATGGTACAATTTACTCAGGCTGATTGTTTGTGTGTAACGTGTGTGTCTCTTTTTCAAGAATGCTTTTTGAACATCTCTGTACGGTCAGGTGGAGGAAGCAGTGATGGTGTTTGAGGACGACTCTCCAGGGCCTGTGGAGGTGGTGGGAACTCCAGGGACATTGCGTAACCTTGCCGCTTGGACCATCTCAATCCCTTATGTGGATTTTTTTGATGACGAGGTTAAGAAAGAACGCACTCCAGTCTACTGCATCGACGTGGAGCGCCACGACAGAAAAAATGGTGAGGTTCAGAACTAAATTTACACTAAATTCCATTTGAATAAACAATTTTTTATTACACAAATGTCCTGTGAGAACAGAGCCACTTTGTGAAAGTGCTTATTTGCTTTACAGTGGGGCATGAGACCGAGAGCTGGTTTGTTTATAGAAAATACCTGGAGTTTTATGTGCTGGAATCTAAACTCACAGAATTTCATGGTAAAGTTGATTATTGTCTCTCTCGTCATGACAGAGGCTTCATGTTTATGGATTATTCATCTCTCTGGTTTGTTTTTCTATTACAGGCCTATTCCAGGATGCTCAACTCCCT
>NW_015505998.1:343669-388401 GCF_001515645.1 Sinocyclocheilus grahami
GAGCACTATTCTAATACTGGCTAAGGACTTCCTTTGCTCTCAATCTTGTTCCTAGAGCCCCCTAACACTGCACATATTGCATGTCTCCTTTGTCTGAGGGTTTTTTACTACAACAATGTACTAAAAATGGACAACAACATTGTTAAAACAATCCCTGTTCACATGGATCAGTGAAAACGACATATAAAATGTGCAAAGTTGTTTCAGGCTCCAGGAGTGTGTTTGGGAACCACTGTACTTTTGGATTCAGATCCAGTGATTGGATAGGCCACTACATAACAGGGAATTCATTTTCATGTTCATGAAACTAGTTTGAGATGACTTTTGCTTTGTGATATGATGGAAGCAGGCATACAAGATTGGTAAATAATGGCCATGATGAGATGCACACGGTCAACAACAATATTGTGGCATTCAAGCAATGATTGATTGGTAGTAATGGGCCTAAAGTGTTTCAAGATCTTCCTCACACCATTACACCACTGCTAACCAGCCTGAACTGTTCATGCATGGCAGGTTCAGTCCATGAATTCATGCCGCCGAATTCATCAGACCAGGCTGTATTTTTCCAGTCTGTCCAGTTCTTGGCTGACTGAAGTGAAACCTGATGTGTGGTCTGCTGCTGTTGTAGCCCATCCACCTCAAGGTTTGATGTGCTCTGCTCATCACAGTTGTACAGAGTGGTTATCTGAGTCACATAGCATTTCTGTCAGCTCACACTAATCTCCATAGATCTCGCTGATCTAGAAGGCATTTCTGTTTACAGAACTGCAGCACAGTTCTTTGGCACCAAAGAGTAAACTCTTAAATGTGTGAAAGTCCCAGGAGATGCTGTGTATTTGTTTGTGTTTAGCAGCCAGTCTGGTCTCATTAGTCTGAGCTCAGTAGCTTTGACAGGAACAGATACCATGCAATAAAACAACAAATAATAATCATGTGTTCTGTTCTCCCTGCTAAGGTATCTCACAAATGATTTTTCCTGCCCCACAATAGGGGTGACCCTTTAGGTCAAGGTAAATTGCCCAGCAAAAGTTCAGTTAAGTTTTTGATAGTTTGAATTTATAGTTCTGATTTGGGGATTTAAAGGGAATTTGCAAACTGTGCAAAGAAGCATCTGTAAACTGAACTTCCCGCACAATTGCAGTGTCTTGCCAGGTATACTGGTATACAGGTATACTTATTCTGGAAAGGCTTTATTTCAGTTAATCCTTTTTTATTCTTCCTTTTAATTGATGTGTGCCAATTTTTTTTTATTTAATTTTTTAAGTAAAAATTTTATTCATTCTGGGTTCTTCTGAAATCATTATGACTAGTAGGTAAAGTGGAGTCTGGTGTTACTGATAAACTGAATGCAGCAGTGGCGCCTCCAGGAAATTTTTAATGGGGTGGCCAGAGGGGGACGGTAAAAATATTAGGGTGGCTCACTAAAACATATAGTGGAAAAAGTGGTAACCTGCAATTGTTATTTTTAAGTATCTATTTCTAGTTAATTTAACCCACAAACTATTTTTACTTTATCTAATTTTCCGTTGATGTAATTTGTCAGGTTAATATGCAGATTAACCCTCTGGGGTCAAAGACAGCACCAGTGTGGTCTGCCACGTTTTTTTATGATGACCTCGAAAAGAACTAAAAATACTCTGTCATTTATAATCGTACAGATAAGAGTGAGGCGTCATTTGAAACTACAAAGTGTCTACTTTTGTTTGTGTATAGTCAATAACAACAAAATAACGTGATTTTGTAAAATAAAGAAAATAAACAGGGTGCGCTTTCAGCCGTCTCAGTCTCCATGGATATCTTTCTGAAACGTGTCACTAAAATGAATCAAAACTCAGCGAATACTTGACACACAGACATGAGAAATATATCTATAGAAAGCTTGAAGTGTCTACTTTTAAAAGTTGTATCGGATACAAATATTTTCTGTAAACTCAACAGTTTTTAAATCAGAATCACTGTGCAAATTTAATGATATCTTGCACTTGCGCAGTTGCAGGCAGATCAAATCAGCTATGGAGTCAGAAGTAAATTATAAGTTGTTGTTGTTGTTAACAGAAGCACTAGAAAAGGAAAAGATATTACATGACTTTTCCCCACACCATTGGATCCCATTGTTGGGCCAGTCGATGTTCTGGCAATGCCACATAACTGCTGATTAGGTACTGTTTAAAGGGATAGTTCGATTTTGTAAAATAAAGAAAATAAACAGGGTGCGCTTTCAGCCGTCTCAGTCTCCATGGATATCTTTCTGAAACGTGTCACTAAAATGAATCAAAACTCAGCGAATACTTGACACACAGACATGAGAAATATATCTATAGAAAGCTTGAAGTGTCTACTTTTAAAAGTTGTATCGGATACAAATATTTTCTGTAAACTCAACAGTTTTTAAATCAGAATCACTGTGCAAATTTAATGATATCTTGCACTTGCGCAGTTGCAGGCAGATCAAATCAGCTATGGAGTCAGAAGTAAATTATAAGTTGTTGTTGTTGTTGTTTTTAACAGAAGCACTAGAAAAGATATTACATGCAGAATACTTTTCCCCACACCATTGGATCCCATTGTTGGGCCAGTCGATGTTCTGGCAATGCCACATAACTGCTGATTAGGTACTGTTTAAAGGGATAGTTCACCCAAAAATGTTATGTTTATCTGCTTACCCTCAGGGCATCCAAGATGTAGGTGACTTTGTTTCTTCAGTAGAACACAAACAAAGATTTTTAACTCAAACCGTTGCAGTCTGTCAGTCATATAATAGAAGTGAATGGAAATCACGGCTTTGAGAGCTAAAAAAAAACATATACAAACAAAACCAAATTAAACCCTGTGCGGCTCGTGATGATACATTGATGTGTAAAGACACAAAACGATCGGTCTGTGCAAGAAACTGAACAGATGGTCCTTTTAGGGGTAGATAAGGTACAAAGTTGTCCTTTTAAGGGAGCTGTTGTACCCCTAAAGGTACAATTTTGCAGATTTTTCTGACAGTGCAGGAGTTCTTGCATGCATTTCTGTGTTTAATGCAGAGAGATCAAAATAATACCCCTAATCACATAATGCAGACACACTTCCGTGTGATCAGTTTGTGGAGAATGTTTGCGACTGTGCCCTTCATAGGGAGCTTAAGCGATTTGTTTGTGGTAAATCTAGGTCCAACTTTTTTAATGGCCCAATTAGGTGGGAGTGTGAGGTCATGACAGTGTGTAATTGGGACTGCTGTCATTCTGCATCGTCAGCTTATGGAGTTTATGCATTGTACTGCCACCACATGATTGGCTTATTATAAAATCACATGAATAGTAGGTTTACAGGTGTTTCTGATAAAGTGAGTGTATAAAGTGCTGCATTTCAGCTGAATGATTAAGATGCCAATGTTCAATTATATTTAATAATAATAATAATATTCATAATCACAATTATTCCACCATGTAATTTACAGTAGCCCCCAAAAGGTTTTGGATGCTTTAGTGAAATGCCATTGTATTGAATTACAAAATATTTTAAGCCAAATATAATCTCTGCTTCATGATACTAGAGCTTTCCTTTTCAAATTCTCTTTTGTGAGTTTTAAGAGTTTTGAGTTTTATCACATTAATTATGAACTGATTTTTCCTATGAACATATAATGTTTTATAATCACAAAATGGTGCAGTACTTTTCATCTTCATTATCAACACTAGATTATATTTTTTTTTCTCCAAACTTTGTACAGGTTGTGGTAAAAGCACTCACTAATAATTTTTTTAACGCACAGACTGAAATATTTGTCTCTAGTTTCAATAGCTTTTGTAGCACATTCCAATCATTTGGGGCAGCAAATTCAAAAGTGTAATGACTATAAGTAGTTTTCTTTCAAGGGAGAGTTAAGGAAATATAGAGGATGATCTAGTTGTATATGTATTAGTATGAAGTTGCAGCAACTTTTGAAGATATTTAGGTAATAAGCCCAACAGAACTTTATAAATAAAGATATACCAGTGAAATTCCCATCTTGTATGCAATGATTTCCAATTCAAAAGAGAGTTTAATTCACAATGATGCGTTCTGTAGGGTGCATTAGTAATCAATCTAATTGCTGCATGGTACAACACATCTATTTGTTCCAGAACACCTTTACCCGCATTTCTATATACCACATCACCATAGTCAAATAAAGGTAAAATGTGGTAAACACAGATCTATTTCGGTACAAAAAAAACTAAGTCTAGATTTAACTTTCTTTTGAAGATTAATTATATGATTAGTAAAAGCTTAAGAGCTATCAAGCCAAATTCCGAGATATTTATATGAAGATACTACTTCAATTTTTGCCCCATCCAGAGATATGTCTTTATTACCTTGTTGTTTTTTTCCAAACCACATTACTTTTGTTTTTGTGCTATTTAGAACTAAATTTAAGTCTTGAATAATATTAAAATTGTCCTGTGCCTGTTTTAAAATGTAATCATATGACAATCCTACAGCATAAATAATTGTATCATCTACATATAAGTGAATATAGGTTTTCTGACTACAGATGACCTGAGAAATATTATTAATGTAAATTGAAAACAGGGTTGACGTTAACACAGAGCCTTGAGGGACCCCCTTTTTAATAGTTAATGGTTCAGATAATTGTTGATCAATCTTTACATATGTATTGCATCTGTTAAATAAATAGTTAGAGAACCAAGATAAGGTTAGATTAGACACAACAATACTACGAAATCTGGATAATAAAATAGAAGGATCAACTGTATCAAAGGCTTTAGCAAGATGCACAAAATTGTTGTTTCTAATGCATTATAAATATCGTTCATAACTTTTACAACTGCTGTAATACAACTAAATGATGAACGATAACCAGATTGGACTTCAGATAAGATGTTACATGTATTTCTCTATCACCTTTGCAGCACAAGGCAAAACGATACAAATTTGGATCTGATATATCTCCATTCTTATAGACAGGAGATACAATGGCTATTTTCCAAATAAAATAACAATATCATTATTGCAGTTTGTCTCCGAGGACAGGCAGACATGCTGCTTAAGACTACATGCTACTTTTTTGCGGTGCTTGAGAGTAACATAAAGCAAACAGATGGCCAGAGTGGTTCTTGGTTTTCTGTAAGAAACCCAGCTGAACAACCTTAATGACAATCCCACGTTTTCCTTATCAAGTCTGACACAATTTGAGAACATCTTCTAGCAATAATGGAGGAAATCCCACAGTTTAATACTTAGAATTATGGTTTATTTAACAAACCGAGGCCTCTTTAGTCCATTTAGAAAGGTTTATAACATACTACATAAAAGTCTATAAAGCATGGGAAGAGTAGGCTTTGAATATAATGACTTTACTTAATAGAATTTCTGTTTGTCTCTGCAGGGAAGATATTTAAGTCTGTGCCAGGAAAACTGATCAAAGAGGTAAGAATTTGGATGTAGGTTAGATTTTCTGTGTATTTCACATTAATTCATAAATTCACATTTCCTGGTGTTATGAATGATTCATCATTTCACATTATTCCAAATGTAACAGTCGTCTTTAGTTACCATGCACATTTCCATGCTAGCTATTGCTGGATCGAGCCCTGCATTACAGTGATATTAGTCTTTCAGTGCAGTGCTGCCCTGTACGGTGCCTGTTTTCTCAGATGTACACGTTCAACTTATGTTTACTACATTAATTTCTTTATTACTTTATTATTCTGCCGTTTGGTCAAGACCATCTGTTTGTTCAACCTAGGGATGCACCGATACCGATACTGATACTGGTATTGGTATCGGGCCCGATACTGGTCTCCTGTACTCGTACTCGTTAAAATGCCCCGATACCAAACGCCGATACCACACAGCATGTGATAAGCGCCATATTCAGACAAAGAAACACCGACAACAGACAGCAGAATGGAGTTAAGGATGTCCACTACGAAGTATATGTATGCAATGAATATAATGTTAAACATTCAGTATAAACGCTTGTATAGCTGGTGTGCGCGAGCTGATAAACAAAGAACACTGAGTGGATTGAGCGCGCGGTGGCGCTGATGCGCGAGCTTGTCGAGTGAATATACCTTTCTCACAGATATCACTGGAAAGTTTGTAGTTCGGTCGGATATGTCAAAAACAAGTAAGTAAAACAATGCACAAGTTACTTAACGGTAGGGAGAGAGAGAGAGAGAGAGCGCAATTCTGTTGTGTGATCTTTGATGTTCACTCACTTAGCACATGCATCATTTGGATTAAAACTAAATCGTAAAAATAAAACCATTCATAGGGGCATTCACTATAAACATAATTTATTTTCAACCTTAGGCATACACGACTTTCTGGCGAAAGTGAAACTAACAGCCTGTGTGAAATGCGCTAGACTGTACTACTGTCCTCTCATTCTGCACCAGTACAAATACCTGCACGCGTTGCGTGTGTTTTGCTTGCTTGAGTGTTTCTGCATTATATGAGTGGCTTTGGAATATAAATCGCAGCACGTTTCAGATGAAAAAATGTGACTTCTATTTCTGAAAATATCACAGTTAGGAGATTTATAACGAGTAGTTTCCTGCATTATTACAGCAAAGTGCGTGATTGCGGTACTAAGCCGCTGCAATGGAGCAGCTCTAATGCTATTAAATTAAAGATGATGGTACCATAGAGCAAAAAATTAACAGTGAAAGTAACAAAAACTTGTAAAATACATTTTAATGATCATAATTAAGTGTGAAAATAACCAAAGGATATACAGTGAAACCAAAAATGATTCAGAGACCAGATATAATTTTTTTATATATTTTTTTACTAGTGGGTGTAGGACACTATTTTGCTATCCTCACTTACATAAATTAACTGAAGTTGAGGTTTTCATGAAGCTGGGTGACAGCATGCTCAGGATACTACATGCTGTCATTAAGGCTAAGGGTCACCCGACAAATTATTCATAGTTGTGTAAATACTGTCATACTAACAGCTGTCTGAATTGTTTTGGTTGATTGTAATCTATTACATACCTTTCTATCAAAATTATCTAACATTATCAAGATGAATTTGTTCTGACACAGTGTAACTCTGAGTTCTTGTCATATTTTATTACCATTTTCTAAACTATAGCGAATAAACTGTGATAATGTGAGAAATGTTGAAGGTGTCTGAATAAATTTTGGTTTGACTGTATCTATTTGATAAATGAAGTTAACCAACTAACATTATACATACCCTTTTGGTTTCTGTACCCAATATTTAAAAAATGTACAAATGCAATAAAAATATCGGTATCGGTACTCGGTATCGGCAAGTACCAAAAATAAAAGTTTCGGTATCGGGCGAGTACTGTAAAAAGTGGTATTGGTGCATCCCTAGTTCGACCAAATGTCAGATGGGGGAGTGTTCGGGTAACCTGTTTGACAACAGTCGTTATTTTTATCATTTGGTTGGTGGCACAAAAATGACACACTTTTGCTTTATTTGTGTCTTGATATTTAAAATATCAGATCTACTAGTGTAGACCACAATGTTCAATAATAACTGCTGTACAGCAGTGGCCTCAAACCGCCCTGCAGAATTTAGCTTCAAACCTAATTAAACACACCTGAACAAGCTCATCAAGGCCTTTCAGGATTACTAGTGCTGTGTTCCATTTGTACTCAGAAGTTGGAAATTCCGAGTTCCCAGTAGGAACAGCAGGAACCCCCTCCCAATTCGGAGTTCTGACTCGGAATCTCGGAGGAATCGCAACAACTCCAAGTTCAGAATCCAATATGGCTGCTCAGTGCATCAGCAGAAGAGAAACTGTAGTAATATATTGTTTATTAGTGCATATGTTTGTCTGTGTCTCAATAAACTCAGTGGTGCACACAGTACTATCCAACCTCTATTTGGGGACGTGATACTATGGCGTTTATCTGTGCAAAATGCAGTTTATAATCAACTGGTATTGCTAACAATGGACGTGTCCATCATGGAACACGGTCCACTTGGGTTTGACGTCATTCCCAGCTCCGACTTCTGAGATAGATCGGGCACAGCATAGAAACTTCCAAGCAGGTGAGTTGGAGCTAAACTCTGCAGGGCTGTGGCCCTCCAGGAACTGAGCTTGAGACCACTGCTGTACAGGTTATGTCTCTAGCTTTCTTCAGATTTTAGATCTCTTATGGGATAAAATTACTATAGTTGTTTAGCGTCAGGTGTAAATATAAATAATATAATATATAATCAGAAGTCAGACACATCTATTTACTGATAAAGAACAAATAGGAGTTTTTTTTTTAAACTTTTTTTAATTTCTCACAAAATTTGAAAAGCATAAAATGGTTTTAATATGACTTCATGATGTTTATGCTTGCTGATTTTCTTTAGAAAGGGCAAAACCTGGAGCCATTTATCCAGTCATTCTTCAGTTCCTGTGAATCCCCCAAACCCAAACCCAGCAGACCTGAGCTCACCATCCTCAGCCCCACTGCAGAAAATAATAAAAAGGTGCGCTTACTACTCAAAACACTAACATTTCTTTCAATAAAAGCATTTTTTCCCCTTAGGATGTATTATATATATGTCATGTAATGTATTAAAACATGATTCAATCAAACATGCTTGTTCATAATTATCTGCACTTTCAATAGAAGATCACTTAGGATTTTGTCCCGAGCATAAAAAATTGCTCATTTATTAAATCTTTACTTTACATTTACTCTGCATTTCTAATATTTATACTAGCCTTATAAAAGACATTTTCTTAAAAAAAATTTAAATATTAAAAAATTGTGAAATATTACAATTCAAAAAAATTGAAGGTTCACTTAATTTTATTTTTCCTTTTGTCATTGAAAGATGTATCAGTACAAACTGTACTCAATATATAGTTTTGGAAATCTATTTACTGATCACAAATCATTCAAAAAATTAAATTGCATTGACTTGTCATATTCTCTGTGTATTTTTAATACTGGAAATAACATTTCCACTCATACCATTTTAGCTATTTAATGAGCTGTACAGAAACAATGCCAATCTGCCAGAGGGCCTGGAGAGAAAACACAACCAGAACTACTTCATGGAGCTGATGGAGGTTGATGGAGTATATGACTTTATGATGTACATAGGTGAGTGAATGTAATTCAAACAAACTGGAGTTTATTCATAAAAAAAATGGAGTATGGTTATTAAAATGAGAGCAAATACAGAAATTAAAAACCAAAACATGAAAATGTACTCATCTGTTTGGTGTTATATTTTCCAAAGAACACAAAAGTAACAGTTCATAGTGACTATGTTTGGACCATGAGAGTGTGTTAACAGTAGTCCATACGACTCGTGCACTTTCTCTTGAAGTCATATGACTGAGGATGGTATTGGTTCTCACATTTGTAGTAACCAAATGAGATGTGACACTTTTTTATTTCTTTACAGGCTGGTATTACATAACAGTATTTCACAGTTGTTAGTGGAGATTCTTTTTTTTTTTTTTTTTGACAGGTCGGGTGGTGTTCCACATGCCTGATTGGCTGCATCACTTTCTGAGCGGAGCTCGTATTCTCTTGAAGAGGACTCTAGAGGTGTATGTAGGGCATTATTTCCAGGTCAAACTAGAGCAGCTCATGCAAGAGCATTGCCTCGTCTCTCTCATCACTCTATTCCGAGGTTTGTGTGCTCAAGTCCACCTTTACAAAATCATATCTTCAAGTTCTTCAATACATGATACCTGTTATACACTCTAAAAACCCAAATATTGCCAAAATGCATCATGAACAATAGAACTTCTACATGGATGTTTGCAGTTAGTTTGTTCCTGGAGGCATGCCATCAGTACCTTATCTGGCTCATGCATTTCAGGACTTCCTTCCACTTCCCTTTAAACATACATACATACACTCTGACCAAGCACTTCCCTCAGGGAATGTCTGCTATTACTGGAAGTTCAACTGAGCAAAGGACATTTCTGTTGACAGACCCTCGATTAGGACAGAGGGAGCGAGCACACCTATTCATTTGTGCCTTATGTTGTCTTCAAAATCTGAGTATGATTTTTATTGTGCCACCAAAAATCAAACAAGGAAAAAAAAAAAATCTGGTAAAACGGCAAACTATTAATATGAATAATTCTCAGACAAAACATTTTAAACCGAAGCAGTATGGAAAAGCACATCTTCTCTGTTTTGTCCTGAAGCTCAAACAGTAGAACATGGTGCTAGCAGTGCCAAGATCATGGGTTCGATTCCCAGATTGGGATTCAGAGAGACACTTTGCAGGCATATTCATGACCATAAATGAGTAAAGGTCAAAACATTTCAAGAAATATGCAAGTTAACAAGTAATTCCAACAACTCAAAAACAACTCAAGAACTTCCAGTAATCAAAATGGGTCAAATTGTTCTGCAATCTAATATAAGGGATGTTTCAGGCAGCTCTATATCCCAAAATGCAATTAGACTTCACTTATTCTCTCCCACCCCACACAGCTCTTGTGTATGATGAGGGTTTTAACCACAGTTTTAAAGGGGTCATATGATGCGATTTCAAGTTTTCCAAGTTTGGAGTGTTACAAGCTGTTCGTGCATAGATAAGATCCCTAAAGTTGCAAAGACTAAAGTCTCAAACCCAAAGAGATATTCTTTATAAAAGTTAAGACTCGTCCACGCCCTCCTAAAACGCCTCGTTTAAACACGCCCCCACATGTCTACGTCACTATGTGGGAAGATTTGCATAAAGCCCCCCAAATGTTCACGCAAAGAAAGAAGGCGTAACTTTGAAGGCGTAACTCCGCCATGTCGTGGAGTTTCGTTGTGAAAGCGAAACTACTTTGTTTGGTCTTCCAAAAGAGGACACGACTAGAAATCAGTGGTTAAGTTGTATTTACAACACTGTTCCAGAACACTTCGACCCAAATATTCAGATGTGTGCAGCACATTTTATGGAGGACTGTCTCCTGATCCTGGGAGAGTAGACTACAATGCCGGCTGTTCTGACTCACAGACTGTAAGTACGTTTTCATATTTAAAGAATTTGCCACTGATGATTCAAACGTGAGTTTTGAGCAGTGTAGAGTAGCGCTTGTTGTTTGTCATTTCTCCAATCACAAATGCAGACATGGTTTTATGTTTACGTGATGCAACGCAATGTGTAAAAAGACAGTATAAGTCATTATGATCAGTAATTATGTCCCCACTGGATGTTGCCTCGTTTATAGTGGGTTTTATTGGTTTTGTTCCATCACACGGCATCACAGTATGGTAAGGGGCGTAACATTTCCGTCACACGCTTGGGGTATTCGGCCAATCACAACGCACTGGATAGCTGGCCAATCACAGCACACCTCGCTTTTCAGACCGATGAGCTTTGTAAAAATCAACGCGTTTCAGAAAGGCGGGGCATAGAGGAGAAACAATAATGTACAGTATGTGGAAAATAATGTGTTTTTTTTACCTTAAACCGCATAAACACATTTCATTACACCAAATACACAAAATAATGTTCTTCAAAATAATGTTGTTTAAAAATAAAGATTAAAACATAATAATCTTTTTAGCAACATTATATGACCCCTTTAACCAGATTTAACCACATAATACTTATAACTACATTTAAGTTGTTTTAGTTTATTGTATTGCTATTTTGTTTAAGTTTTCCCCAACAACTGACGTAGGCCTATAGAATGGTAGAATGGTGCATAAAACCAAATCATTAGGATAAAAATAGTAAATAATAAATCAGCTCCATTGTGAATTTCGGGCTACTTGCACAATGCAAGCACTCACAATCAAATCCATGGGATGGCACATAGTTAAGAAAAGAAGGCAATAAAATTGGAATGTAGTACAGTCTATATGAACAAGCTGATGAGTTTGATCAAGTGTTTTATTGGATAGACGTACATAATGTGCTGTGTTGGTGAACCTCCAGGATTAGGGTTAGGAAACACTCTTTCCATGGCTCATCCTAATGGTTAGAGAGTCAGACTTGTAACCCGAAGGTCACTGGTTCGAGTCTCAGTACTGGCAGGGATTGTAGGTGGGGGGAGTGAATGTACAGCGCTCTCTTCCACCTTCAACACCCACGACTGAGGTGAGACACTTGAGCAAGACACTGAACCCCCAACTGCTCCCCGGGCGCCACAGCAATATGGCTGCCCACTGCTCCAGGTGTGTGTTCACGGTGTGTGTGTGTTCTCATGGTTAGATTTGAGTTCTTCAACTGATCTGATTCTGCACCTCTGCAGATGCTGTTTTCTGTGAGAGCACAGAGGAACGCTCTCTTGAGGACAAACAGAGACGAGCCAAGCAGACCTTTGAGGAGATGATGAACTACCTGCCAGGTACCTCATAACAGCTGCACTGATCGGTTGTTTGTGACGAGCCCTGCTTTTGAGCCAGACCTCAAGTGCGTTTTCCTGTCCGTGTCGAGATGCAGCAGGTTTATGGTTATGTGTTGTCATTTGAAGGTTTTGAATACAAATAATAAAATGCAACTAACCATATAAAGGAGTGCAGGATAGTCAGTATTTAGAAGGGAGGAGAAATACTTTTATCTGCAAATATTGTTAGGCAGTTAATCAGCATATAATCTTATCATGTTGACAAAAATTTCAAAGGAACATCTCTAACTGATGTGTGGTGTTTCTCAGGTCTGGTCGGGAAATGTATCGGTGAGGAAGCAAAGTATGAGGGCGTCAAGATGCTTTTCAACACCATTCAGCAGCCACTGCTCAACAAACAGGTGCAAACTGCCATACACTCATCTAACGTCCTCAAACATAACTCTCACTCTCTGCTCCCTTCTCTTTATTGACCTCTTGTTTGCTAATAGATGACGTACGTGCTGCTTGACATCGCTGTCCAGGAGCTGTTCCCAGAGCTCAGTGAGGTAACGCTCTCCTGCACCACTCACACTGAGACACAGAGCAGCTCATGATGTTTATTAATGGAGCTTCTGCTGTTTTGTCTTTTGTAGAATCAGAAGGCAGGTCTCTCCGTCTCCACTAAATGGATGTAAAACATTATCGGACTTAACATCAACATTATAAAGCGTTTATTGCACTACTAAAATACAATTATTTATTGACTTTAATGGGGTTTGTTTGCCATGGTTATTCGTTGAATCATTGGAACCCTGCCTTATTTGACCAGTCTGGTTTAAATCGTAACAGCATTATAACAAAAGGTTTGGATCAAGTAGATTGTGACATAATGTCATTATCAGTATGATAACATTCTTCAGACCTGATGTAAATAAACCATTTTACACTCTTGATGGTCCCCGAAGATGCTCAAAAAGACACAGAATACAGACAAGTAAAAAAATCTAAATCAAAAACAGAACTGAGACATTTCATATGTCACACAGTTAAGAGCCATGTGCAAAATAAAAGTACTGAAAACATGTTTTGTAAATGTTCTGGCTTTGCACGCAGTAAATAAAATCTTAATATATCCAGCTTCTTTGTCCCTGGTTATGTATATCACAATAAATGATTAAAAAAGAAAATCTATATAAAATAAATGCTTTATAAAAATATGAATAGCTACCTTGTGAAAAAGGGATGGAGATTTCTTGCCAGAAAAAGTTGTGATGTTTAATGAATCATAATCAGGAAACATGACAAATTAAAGATAAATAACTTCACCCTTTTTATAAGAATATCAGGAAAAGATGTACAGGTCATAATTGAGGAAAATATATTTAATACAAAACAAATATTATCCAGTTGATAAAGTCAACATGAATTAAGTCATACTACCATGTTGTATGATATAAACCCTACTTTACACTTTAAATTTATTTCCACATCACAATCATGAGAATTTGGAGTTATGATTAGCTTAATTATCATGAAATATTACAAAATAGACCTAAAAAAAATAGGCTTTTGTAAGCAAAAAGGGTTTTGAAGTGAAATATGATCTGGACATTTCTTTGTGAGATTCAGCATAATATACCCTCTATGAGTGCTATGAACTTTATGTATAAAGAGGTATAGAAAATGCCTGTATAGACCAATTTCAGTGTTTGCAAACAGTCTATCTAGTGGCAGAAAATGCCAGTTTTAACGTAGCAGTCTACGCAAGCCATGAAATAAAAGAATAAAAAAAGGTATATTTTGAGTTTTTATTTCAAAGTTCTGACTTTTTTCTTGCAATTCCGAGATTATATCAACTCGTCGTTCTCTCTTTTCCCCTCGGCTCAGAATCATGAGTTTATAATTCCACACTTCTGGCTTTTTTTCCCCCTCAGAATTGGCAAACTCGCAATTGTTGAGGTAAATCAAGTTATAAAGTCCAAACTAGGAGATATAAACTTGTATTTGCAAAAAAAAAAAAAAAAGTCAGAATTGTGAGTTAAAATAGGTAGGCTAAATGTAATGTAAAATGTTATAGGTTTAAATAGTATGACTGTAGGGCTAATACAATATGTCCCCAATGTGAATATTATATAGACCTATTGTTTAAATCAAATTTATGCTTTAAAAGTAGGGTAATCGTAGCAGGTTTCATCCATAGTTTGTCCGTTTGAACATCTGCGTTTAGCTTCAAATGGCGTCTTTGAGGACATTATTCTATAAAAATGATATGCATCGGATTCTGACATCCAAAAGCACAACAATACGTTTTTTCTCTTATTCCATGGATTTTACCCGTTTCCCTCCACTTGTTCCCAGTGTTTTTCTGCCACCACAATGCGTGCGCAGCTGCAAGTGACGTAACTGTGACGTCTACTCCAAATTGGTCTATAGAAGATCCCTATAGAATACGACCTTGTGTAACAAGACGAGTGACTTTCTTTGATCCGTACTACATCACAGTGCTGCTAATCTCTTTTGAGTAAGCTCTTTGCTTCTATGACAGTAACTAATCTTTGGGTCAAAGGTTTCCTCTGACTGTACAATTATACACAAATGGTTACATGCTTTTCTCACAAGTACAATAAAAACAGCTAAACAAACATGACCCAGAGTACCCACACCAGTAGAATAGTGGACAAATATCCTCGATGTCCAATACAAGAGCTTGAAAACCGAATCCGTCCTTCCACAGCTGGATGAACTCTCTTTCGCTCCGAGATGTAGCTGGCAATAACTGCTATATCCAGGTCGCCTATGGAATATGGTACACAGTATATTGTAATGCTAAGTATATGATGAAATGTGCAGTAAAATGTGCATATATAATAGTGACTTACCACTGTCATGCTTGAGTTTCTGTTCTTTGATCATAGAGTATCCATCCCCTCCGTCCACTAGGTAAGAGGGCAGCACCACTTTATACACCTTCTTTGAGTTGAGCGGTTCATAACGGGGCACTCGACACTCAGTGCAGAGCACATTCACACTTTTAACACGGTTTCCAGGTGGTTTCGATAAATCATACACCAGCTGAAACCCTGCAGAGGCATTATAAAACGGATAAAATGAATACTAGTTGGGACATATGGACTTGTTTTATAATGCTTTAAGTTCATAACGTTTGTCCATGGGCTTCCAGTACTCCGATTGAGGGGAAATATAGATTAGAATATAATGATAATTCCCAAGGTAAACGCACCTGCCACCTGTAGAAATTCACCAGTGCTTCCTCCGTATCTGCGAACTGAGTGCTCAAAGACCTCGTGCAGAGTAGAGCCATTGATTTGGACCAGGTCAAATGTACCTCCAAATGGCAACACCGCGATCAAATCCTCCATCGTGATGGAACCTTCAGTCGAAACATGCATTGGGACGCTTTCAGTATTATTTCTAATATGCACTGGAGTAATATAAATATATATATATATATACAGCTCAAAAAATTAAGGGGACGCGTAATTATCACAGTATAACACCAAGTCAATTAAACTAAAGGCATATCGATCTGTCCAGTTAGGAAGCAAAAGTGAAAATGAGATGGTGTAAAAGAAAACAGGATAAAGCCGTACCATTTCTGTTTCGCTCATCAATAGGTGATCGAATGGCTCCACCATTCAGAATACAAGAGCTGACATGGTTCCACTGGATTTCATCAGCATATTTAATATTATTATGGACCTGAAATACACGCGGAAAGGGTCTATGGGTCTTATGAGCATGATTTTCAGCAAATCTACCATCTTAAAATAGCAATTTCCATTTTCACTGGTTAAAATCTTTGCTCTTTGGATCATTGTTGTTACTTTTCGAGATTTGATTTCCTTCTGAGACTGCTGATAGTTCATATTGGGATTGAGGTTTTGCAGCTGAGCGTTTTGGCTTTGGCTGAGCGATAAGTGCTTGATTTATACTTTTTCAGGTACAAAGATTGTTTTTGAATGCGTGTTTGTTTGCACCTGGTATGAGTACCTTTCTTGTGATCAATTACAAGTCAAGAAAAGACAGATGTTAATACAAGATGCAAACAAACACGCATTCAAAAACAGTCACATAATCTGTGTCTCTGCATGTTGATATCAGTGGATGGTCCTACAAATGTGATGTATTTACATGCCTCCAAATGTGCTTGGGTGATTACAGAACACTCAGGACTCAGTTTACAATGGGGCCTAAGGTTAACATCTGCCTTGTGACTGAATGCATTTATAGCCATTAAGGTTGGGTGTTAGTCCCATCTAGAGTAGTCCTCATGTCCATGGAAAAACAATATGCAAAATAATGCTATCAAAATAAAATAAATGCATAAGAATAACAGCAAATGTATCTTTAAAATCACAGACTTATGCACTCACCATGGCATCACAGATTAAATTTCCCAAATTACATTCACGAAATCGACATTCCTCAAAAGTCCCATTGAGATAGACTAGAGTCTGTCCCACATACTGAGAAGAGTAATTGGCCAGATTCTTCCTCCAAGCGTCCACTTCAGCCTGAATGACTGGATCTAGACAAAGTCAGGTCACAGGTTGACATATTGAAACTGGCAATTCACAATAGAAACACATCACATCTGATAGATACAGTGTAGTACAGGGGTGTCCAGTCCTGCTTCTGGAGGGCCAACATCCAACTTGCTCCAACACACCATCCTGGAAGTTTCTAGTCCTCCTGAAAACCTTGATTCAGGAGTCTTTAATTTGGGTTGCAGCTAAACTCTCCAAGACAGTGGCCCTTCAGGAGCATGACTGGGCCCCCGATATATTATAGTAGTATATTCATGTCCCTTGAGTGCACCAAGTATTTTCCTGTTCATGTTCTCCATAAGGATTTTGAAAATGTCTTTAATCAAGTTTACAACATTACAAACTTGAAGCAAATCTGGAAGAATCCAGGAAAAGACGAGAATTTGCTCACAGATTTAGTTGTAGGCTGTATTACACTTTTATTTGAGCAGAATTTCTCATTAGAGATCGCTAAAATCCTACTTTCCATGTTTGCCAGTGTTTTCAGCTCATCAGCGCTTTTTCCGTAATGTAGAGAGAGCACATGTGAATGGTAGCCAAGTTGGAAGATAAAATAAACCACAGGGCAAAAAATGCATTCATTCAAGATAAAAGCTGGTTTAAGGATAAATAAATGAATAAATTGAGAGTAGCAGAAATCGATCACAATTCAAATATGATTTGTCGTGCAGCCCTATCTGAACTGAACCAACACTGAACTGAGCAGAATAGTGACACTGTTGTCTTTTAGAGCTGCTTTGCAGCAGAATCTGAATTGTGTCCATAGATGAGTTTCCATAATTGGTTTGCTACTGTGAAGCTGCTATGGCATGATCTGTACTGTATAATGCACTATAGAAATAAAGGTGGCTTGACTTACAGTCATTGATTAAGTATCAAATTATCTATCTGAAGTGTACATGTCAACCAACTCAATAACAACCTTGCCAAAGCTTCACTGACGTGGACGGTTGCTGCTCAACTCCCTAGTTACAGTTTTCATTTTCATGATAACAGAAAATTCTTAGCTCAGAATTTGACCACTGAACACACTGTTTAAAAAAAACAACAACTTCATGGCAGAACAAAGTTCAACGTCTGTTTCCCTACTGCGAAGATGGGTTTTTTTCTTCCGGAGGCCTGTTGTCCTATCAGCTTTATTGACTTGCCATGTGCTTTAAATTCTCTCATTTGTTTCCAGGTTTAGAGTTTTCGTACCTGGTGCTGTCGAGCTATCCAGAAGAATTGGATTGCCTGAAGACTTCACTACATTCCCATTTGAATCAAAAGTCACTTTTAGGAATCCCAGATATTTTCCAAAGGCATAGGCCTGGACCACAGGAACCTTGCGCCCATCATCTGACTGGACCGTGAATGGATATTGTCCTGCGGGAACTTCTGTGGATGGTGGAGTTCCTACAGAAATCAGCACACAAAATAAATGACCGGAGAGGAAATATTTCAATTAAGTTCAGTAATAATACTGTGCAAATACTGTGTACAGTGTGCTTTAGTGTGCTGTTGATAGACGTTCCTTTTACTAATGCTGCAATAATCCAGAGAGGTTTTGTAAGGAGTCCAGCACAACACATAGTATGGGCACACAGAGATCTGAGCTCACCAACATCAAGTCAGTCTGGCGTTACATGAAGAAACAGAAGCAAATGAGGCAGCCTACTACATACACAGAGTTGTGGCAACTCCTCCAAGATGCTTGGAACAACAAGTGAGGATGTTTTCAACAAAAATAATGTATATAGACCATTTATTGTTGCTTTATGAGACTTGATGTTACACATATAAGTAATGTTTATTCATGTGTACTTCCTAAAGGGTTAGGGTTTGGTTTAGGGATAGTTGCTTGTGATTATGCATAATTTACTGTTATAACTATAGTAAGTACATGTAATATTTGTAACATAAACTCTGTCAAATAAAGTGTTACTGACTTTTGGACAGTTCTGTATTCAAGTAATAATCATCATTAGTTGTCTAAAAATGCTAACTAATATTCTTATATAACTAAAGTCCACCCATATATTTAAACATTATGGTTTAAAAGTCATGCATTAACCACATGAAAGAAGAGTGTTCTTACACAATAGCAGTAAAAGTTACAAGTCTCAACCTCCTATTATATTCAGCTGTGTAAATATTGAGTCTGTGCATGTTTTCCCCATCTCCGCAACCAGGTGAAAATAAATCTGACCATTTTATAACACAAAATAAGAACACACCTCTTCCAAGCAAGTCACATATTTCATGACATAATCAATGCCCAGAGGACAAAAGTGAACACCCACATTTAATACCTGTGGCTAGTGGTTTATTCTTGCTTGGCTAGAAAACACAAAGCTGCTACAGAGGTGAGTAACATGCTAATGAGCAGTACTTGGCAGCCTGACCAGAGTTTCTGGAGCCAAAAGAAACTCACGTCAGCGCTGTACTGGGTAGTTGTTTGGATCAAAATAAGACATAAAGTACCGTTTCATCTTTAATCCATCACGCAAAGTATGGTAACAAAGCTCGTCTTTTGTTGAAACGCAGATTAATCAAATTTAATGACTTTGTTTGTGGTGGGAACAGAACCGTCCTTGGGTAAATTCAACTGTGCATACACCATAGCCACTTGTGTTTTTGCAGTGTCATTTTGTTTTGAGAAGTGTCGGGAACAGACAGCCCCATACACACCTTTAAAAAAATATAATTATTCATAAATTATCCTCTAATTTTTGGACCTGGTGAAACAGGGTGGACCTCTGTTCTACACCTTATCTCAAATTTCATTATTTGAGTGGAAATTACAAAGTTTAGCCTCTGAAACAATATTTTCTTATTTTATGCAGCTCCGCAGTTAACGACACAACACAAAAGCACAATTCAGTTGCAAATTCACATTAATAGGTCATTTTAATATCTGTAGTGCTGGAGGCTGTGGTTCCTATCATTTATACTGCTGTCATGTTGGTTGCCCCCTTAAAGGTGTCATGACATGCTTTTATTATTTCTCGAGGTTCACTTATAAGTTTTTTTTTTAACAAAAACATAATTTATGTCTCACCTCTTCTGATCCTCTGTCAGAAACTCTCTGTCAGTTTTGGTGCTTTGTCCCTTTAACACTTTTGAGTAAGGCCTTGCTGTTATGTTTCTCTGTCAGCTCACTGCTGGTAGAGCTATGGAGCTATCAGGGTAAAGTACGCATTGATGTTCTTTTGTAGAGATAGTCAGATCAAAATGTGGCATCACTAAGTAGAAATCTAAAAACACTTTGGCAGCTTGGTTTCTGAGGAGAAATTAGCAGTCTGAAATTTACCACAATTTCTGACCTATTAACTGCCGACGTCAGAAGATCAAATAAAATTTGATTCCTCATGCAATGGCTCCTTGAATTTGTGTCATGTGGTGTAAACCCCATTTCTGTCCTTAAATATGAAGTTGTTGAATGTCACCATCAGGGCCGGATTTACGCATAGGCATTCTAGGCATGTGCCTATGCTTGCTCGTCCAAGGGGGCCCAAACACAATGAAGAGATATAATATTTTGTTATACTATGGGTTATCTACAACAATAAAAGAACCAAAACCTCAGAAGACATTGAGCAAATAAATATAACAAACAATACGGTAAAAAATGACAAACTTGTCGTCAACGCCGCACTGCAAATTTATCAATAAAATAGTTTCGCAGCTGAAAAGCTACATGACATTTCTCAGTAGGGAGGTTCTTGAAGCAGTTTAACTTAAAGATTCGCTATTAGTAGACGCTTCTGCTGAACACTGCTGAGAGACGCACAGACGCAGGTATTTACACGCGCTCTCTTTCTAATAACTGCATAAGACTGCATTAATAACTGCATTAGCCTGCATATCAATGGCTCAAGCCTCTGTTATTAGCTCTAAAATAGAGCTCCGTTTTGGAATTTGGTTTGGGATGAGGTGCTTAAAAAAAGAGTTCAACACATTTCAGGACGGAAACATGTCAAATATCTTGAAACAAATCATCTGAACAATGTCTTGATGTGTGGTTGGGGATATATGGGGATTAAAAAAATGGTGTAAATGATGAGAAACTCTTTTTAGGAATAGAAACAGTAATGAATTTGATTAAATCATCATCTAATTGTAAACTGGCACACTAATAATAATACATATAACCCCACAGGCAATTGCATGATACATACCTGTGTACAAGAATGTATTAGTGTGCCCTCCAATCACAACATCCACTCCTCGAACTTTCTTTGCAATCTTTTGGTCCACTGCGAACCCAGAATGTCCAAGGGCGATGATCTTATTAACACCCAAAGTAGCGAGTTTGTCCACTTGATGCTGTAAAGCAGTAACCTCATCCTCAAACTGGAGATGGGGGCCTGTAAAACCACATAAATATGGAAAAACACAATCATATTACTCGTAGGTGTAACTAAATCTGTGTATTTGTCTATCAACGCTAATCTGTTTAAATGTGCCACCGGGCAAGTCAATCACTCAGTCAATTGGATCTGATTTTGATTGATTCTAGGATCTATGTAAGCTCTTATCGATATGGGCTGGATTAGTGGAAGTTTAATATTAGTAGCACTAAACATGGTCAAGAGACTGAAGCTTTCATTGTTGGTGTGACAAAGCTTTGGATGCAAAAGAAAATAATCAGAATGTCCAAGGGCGATGATCTTATTAACACCCAAAGTAGCGAGTTTGTCCACTTGATGCTGTAAAGCAGTAACCTCATCCTCAAACTGGAGATGGGGGCCTGTAAAACCACATAAATATGGAAAAACACAATCATATTACTCGTAGGTGTAACTAAATCTGTGTATTTGTCTATCAACGCTAATCTGTTTAAATGTGCCACCGGGCAAGTCAATCACTCAGTCAATTGGATCTGATTTTGATTGATTCTAGGATCTATGTAAGCTCTATTGATATGGGCTGGATTAGTGGAAGTTTAATATTAGTAGCACTAAACATGGTCAAGAGACTGAAGCTTTCATTGTTGGTGTGACAAAGCTTTGGATGCAAAAGAAAATAACATTAAATGACAGGTGTTTAATTCAAGAACAAAGAACAACATGTCCATTCTGTTCTGCAAAAACAAGATTTTGTATGTTTGTATGTCAGTGTATTTCTTCATGAGCATGCTATAAGGCAGCTTAGCATCCTTGAGGAGCCTGTTTAATGAGATGTGTATGATTTGAGAACAGAGTCCAGAACTGAAATTTACTACTGAAAAATTCAGCTTGTCACAACTGCACATTTACAGAAAATCTGTATACTGTATAGAAACAGAACAACGGTTGTTACTGTAGTGAATTCACTTTCTTTTGGATGTGCTCAAATATTGCCCAAACGAATCTCTACTGCGCAGACTCGGGCTCCAAACGAATCTCTACTGCGCAGACTCTGGCTCCAGACGAATCTCTACTGCACAGACTCGGGCTCCAAATGAATCTCTACTGCGCAGACTTTGGCTCCAAACTAATCTCTACTGCGCAGACTCGGGCTCCAAACTAATCTCTACTGCGCAGACTTTGGCTCCAAACGAATCTCTACTGCGCAGACTCAGGCTCCAAACGAATCTCTACTGCCCAGACTCGGGCTCTAAACTAATCTCTACTGCGCAGACTCGGGCTCCAAACTAATCTCTACTGCGCAGACTCGGGCTCTAAATGACGTCATTTACTCAAGATGGCAGCGGCCATACTGAGATGCTTTGGCTTCATTTTTCTATAGTGGAAGGAAGTGGAGATGCGTCGTCCATCTTTTTCGACAGTCTATGGTATTTTCCCACTATTTCCATTTTAGGGAGACAAACTGCAGCAGTTGTTTCCAAATGCAACAGCTAGAGTGCTTACTAGATCCAAAAAATATGATCACATCAGTGCCATTTTATTGTCTATACATTGGCTACTTCTCAGGATCCTTATCAACTCATTTCAACGTGTCAACCTAAACTACATTTTCTGAGACGTCAACAGAAAAGTTTGTGCTGCCCAAGACAATGTTAGCATCCATTAATGTATGTAACGATTGCATTTAAGCATGGCTGAAATTCTCTTCTATTGACACAGAACTTAGAGTCTTTAGAGCTCCTTGAGTAGCTATAACTAATCAAACGGTTTATTTTTGTGAATACATATATTTTCAGGTCTGTGAGAGCCAGAAATCTTGCTTGTTTGTAGGTGACCAAATACTTATTTTACCGAGGAATTTACCAATTAATTCTTTAAAAATCCTACAATGTGATTTTCTGGATTTTTTTTTCTCATTTTGTCTCTCATAGTTGAGGAATACCTATGATGAAAATGACAGACCTCTCTCATCTTTTTAAGTGGGAGAACTTGCACAATTGGTGGCTGACTAAATACTTTTTTGCCCCACTGTATGTGTGTATTTGCGTGATGCATTGTGAGCTTACATAACCATGTGGTGTTTGTTTCTGTTGTCGCGTGCAATAGTGAACTGCAGCATGCATTTGTGGGAAGCTTTGATGCTTTGAACTCGATGAAAGTGAAATAAAACTGACTGGATTAGAAGCCATTGTCGTGTTGCTGCTCCTCTGTTGTTTGTCACCCCTCCACTAAACCTCAAGTATACCACACCTAGCTGTTCTCGCTTTAAAAAAAAAAAAGTGGTGAGATCTAAACCATGTGGAAATAGGGGGTTTCAGGACCATTTCAGTCTAAACTTGAGCTTTAAAATGAATAACAACATTGCTGCCCTTTGTAGAACTGCTTACAGCTGAGCTGAACTCGCTACAAAACTTCATGAAATTCAGTTATTGATTTGAACTGAATCAGCACTGTAACTTGATCTGAACAATGACAGTGTTTTCATTCAGAGCTGAATCTGACCTGTCTCCATCGTTGAGTTTCCATCATTGATTCTGCTGTTTTCCTGTTCACTGTGAAGTTGCTTTGACAAAGTCGTTAGTCAATAAAAATCACTACACAAATAAAGGTGAAGACTCATCTTTTTAACCGAGAATAAATGTATTCCATTCCTCAACTCATAGTTATGCGGCATTAGTCAGGTCTGAAAACATTATGTATATTTAATCACTCTCGGATTTCATCAAAAATATCTTAGTTTGTGTTTCGAAGATGAGCGAACGTCTTACGGGTTTGGAACGACATGAGAGTGAGTAATAAATGTTTAATTTATTATTAAATAAATTTTTGGGTGAACTACCCCTTTAAAATTCATGAAGAAAGGCATCTACGCTAATGTTAGTCTGATAACACTTTAAGTAACTTTGCAACTTCATGACAACTACCAGTCATTTGAGTATTAGCAGACAGTCTGTTTAATTTATATTTAGATGGTCCCCAATAGACATTTTACTGACTAATTGTCAACTTATTCTACTAATCCCTAGCCCTAATGTAGTTGCAAATTAATGAGGGTTAGTTGACATAGCTACTTATAGTTACTAGAATGTCTATCAAAATAAAGTGTGACCATTCATACTTTTGTTTCCCTTCTCACCCTTGGAAGTCATCAGGGCTTTTAAGCCGGCCTAGTCGGATGTTCTACTCCATCCATATGTCGCTGTCAATCGACTACAATTGCCATCTGTGCAAAAAGACTGTCGTAACTCAAAGAGAGACTGTCTGTGCGTTCCTTCAGACTTCCATCTCTAACTTTACAAAGGACAAACTGTTGCTACATCAATGCTACATCATTCTTCAATTAGGACGAAAAAAGTGTGCTTTCCTCTCAATAACAAAATAAACATACAACAAAAATGAAAGCTGTGACAACAGCAGTTAAAAAAGCATTGATCATAGCGATGTGCATGTTTGCACAAACTCTGCAATCAGCTTTACAGTATTAAATTTGAAAAAAGCTAGCCTACTTTAAAGGGGTCATATGATGCGATTTCAATTTTTCCTTTCTCTTTGGAGTGTTACAAGCTCTTGGTGCATAAAGAAGATCTGTAAAGTTGCAAAGACTAAAGTCTCAAATCCAAAGAGATATTCTTTATAAAAGTTGAGTCAGCCACGCCTACCTAAAACGTCTCGTTCTAACACGCCCCCACATGTCTACATCACTGTGTGGGAAGATTTGCATAACGCCGCCCAAATGTTCACGCAAAGAAAGAAGGCGTAACTTTTATTCTCGCTGTAGTATTGTTGTCGCCGCCGCCATGTCGTGAAGGCGCTGTGTGCTTCGTTGTGAAAGCGAAACTACTTTGTTTGATCTTCCAAAAGAGGACACGACTAGAAATCAGTGGTTAAGTTGTATTTACAACACTGTTCCAGAACAGTTTAACCCAAATATCCAGATGTGTGCAGCACATTTTATGGAGGACTGTTTCCTGATCCTGGGAGAGTAACGTTTGATTAAAATGCCGGCTGTTCTGACTCACAGTCTGTAAGTACGTTTTCATTTAAAGGATTTGCCACTGATGATTCAAACGTGAGTTTTGAGCAGTGTAGAGTAGCACTTGTTTGTCATTTCTCCGATCACAAATGCAGACAGGGTTTTATGTTTACGCGGCGCGATACGCAATGCAACGCGTAAAAAGACAGTATACGTCATTATAATCAGTAATTATGTCCCCACTGGATGCAACAAATGCCTCGTTTGTAATGGGTTTTAATGTTTTTGTCTCATCACTCCGGCCGGAGACGGCATCACAGTATGGTGAGGGGCGAAACATTTCCGTCACACGCTTGAGGTATTCAGCCAATCAGAGCACACCTCGCTTTTTCAGAACGATGAGTTTTGTAAAAATCTACGCGTTTTAAAAAGGCGGGGCATAGAGAAGAAACAATAATGTACAGTATGTGGAAAATAATGTTTTTTTTTTTTACTTTAAACCGCATAAACACATTTCATTACACCAAATACACAAAATAATGTTCTTTTTAGCAACATCATATGACCCCTTTAACAAGAAGAGACACTTAAAATGACACATTTCACCTATATACTTAATAGCAAAAAGTCTAGATGCTGGTTTTTGAAAACATGCCTTTCTCCTTCTTAAAGCATGGGAAAATTAAGAAGTTCTTAAGAATGTGATTTGCAAGATTATGTGTAAGCCTAGCCAGACTGTAATGAGTGTAATAGAGTATCTTACCAGGTAGAGACAAAGCAGGGGTCTCCACAGACGTGTAGCCAACAACACCTACTTTCTCTGAGTTAACAGTGAAGATCTTATATGGGAAATAGTAGATGCTGAACTGAGGAGCAATCGTTTGATCGGCTTTAATATTTGCGCTAAGAACAGTGCAGTTCACTTCCTGAAGGAAAGGTTTCAGGAGGCCGTCCACTCCGTTGTCAAATTCATGATTTCCTAAGGCCTAAAGAATTACACACAAACAATGTTTTATATAGTAAAAAATGACATGTTGTGAACACAAAATCAGTTTATAGCCACAGGTTTGTATTTGCATTTTTGTACAATTTGCATGCATGCACCAGTAATTGGTTTGAATTACATTTGAAATGTTTAATTGCGTTTTGGTAAAGGCATGTTAAAGCAGTGCTGAAAATGTTCTGTTCTGAACACATGCACATCAAATAGTTTTCCGTAAGGTGCCGAGTCCAATAATGTCACCAACCATAAGAACAAATGGAGGCTTGCACAATTTATGCTTCAAATGTAGATAAATATGAAGACTAATGTGGTAAGCGGCCAGAAGCTTTAACACATTAGCCTTCATGATTATTCATTAATTACTGTGTGGAGCATAAAGTATGCGGATCCCCTAATGATCTACTGCACACCAGAAGACAACAGGTAAACAAGTAAAAACAAACCAACAACAATATTTTACAAGAGGGTCATCATCAGGTTAGATAAATTTGAGAGGAAAAAGGTCAGAAATAATTAGAATTTCTGTATTGTAAAATGCAATCTGATAACAATGCTCACGATCCATGGCTTCCAGTCTAATGAGCTTCAAAAGGTATTCTTTAAAGGGTCTATAATATAAATACTCTTTTTAACAGGACATATTTCACTTGAAAAGAATATTATAATATTTATAGTTATTTATTATGAACATTTTACTTGAAAATAATATTGAGAAGCTGATTTTTTCCGTCACTCTAAATCAAAATTTAGATACCTGAAAAACATTTCAAGATTTCAAGACTGTATTCCTGAACTGTAAAAACATGGCAAGTTTTACTATAGATTTCCAAAATAATATTGTACAGAAGAACTGTTTTTGAATTCTGTCAAATTTGTAAAATCATACGGAGCCCCGCGCATGGCATGCAGGAAAAAAATAGTAGGCTAAATCGTGCGCACGATTTACTATTTCGTTCCCTCGATTTGCTAAGTCGTGCACACGATTTATAAATCGAGAGAACCAATTTATTAAATTGTGTGCACGATTTAGCAAATCGAGGGAATGAAATAGTAAGCGTGTGCACGTTTTAGTACATCGAGGGAACGAATTAGTCAATCGTGCGCACAATTTATTTATTTTTTCTTGCATGTCATGTGTGGGGCTCTACTTTAATAACAATTTAAACTTGCGTTAACACTTTCTATGAAGCCCATTTTTATAGCACATTATACGGGTATTCTTAAGGCATTATAATGAATGCATAATGCATTATAAAAAAAACATATGTTTCATCTCATAAATAATCATAACAAAAATTATAATACATTATAAAACATACTTATTTGTGGTTATAACTTTTATGAGTATGATTATTTATAACACAATAAACACCACGTTAAATCCACTTAATTTATAATGGATTATAAGTCTCATATCTTGACATTATTTATTTAAGATCCGTACAGTATCTTGCTATCTTACTGATATTACAATAAATATAGTTAAAATCAAATGTGCCATATTACACATTCATCTGATCAGATATCTGACCTTATGACTGTTTAAGAAAAAACATTTTTATTTTTGTTGTTGTCATTGTTGTTGTTATTATTTATAAATGGTCTTTGTCTGCTTTAAGTAAAGTAACGAGTTAACAATGGCAAGATATGAGACTTACAATGGATTATATTTCCTGTAGTTATAATTTATTATAAGTTAAGTGGATGCATTGTGTGTTATAAATCATCATAATCTTAAAAGCTATAACCACAAATAACTACATATTATAATGCATTAAAACTGTTGTTATGATTAATCATGAGATGATACAACATATTATAAGGTTTGTTTGTTTTTTATAATACATTATGCATTCATTATAATGCCTTAAGGATACTCTTATAATGTGCTATAAATACAGGCTTCATAGAAAGTGTTACCAAACTTGTTTATAGTGTAACAATTAAAAAGGAAAATAAATGCATTTAAATATAAACAACACACACACACAATATATATACCCTGACATGCTGCTTCAACACTAACTGCGGTTACTGAAACCACGCCTTCTTTCTTTGCGTGCACATTTGGGCGGCATTATGCTAATATTTCCACATAGTGAGGTAGATATGTGGGGGCGTGTTAGAACGAGCCGTTTTAGGGGGGCGTGGCAGAGTCTTAACTTTGATAAAGAATATATCTTTGGTTTTGAGACTTTAGTCTTTGCAGCTTCAGGGATCTTATCTATTCACAATCAGCTTGTAACACTCCAAAGAGAAAGGAAAACTTGAAATCGCATCATATGTCCCCTTTAAGTAGGGTGAATTCAGGTAATCTGGGACACCTAAGCTCCAGTGTGTTTATTTCCTGTTCTAACAAAATGTAGTCAACGGGACTTTTACTATAATTTTAGTATAGATGTCATGTGACTGAAATCACATGACTTCATTGGGGTGATTCCACAGAAAGGGGCGGGGCACTTGTCAATCAAGAAGCTCTCCTGGGAATTGCATGACAAGGTCAGTGACATAGGATTCTGACTAGATTAATGTTAAGGACATAAATCTGTCATAAATAATACACTGTTCCTAATTGTTGTCACATTATGTTTGTGATCTATTCAAGCAACAAAATATGTATTAAAGTGTTGAAAATGTGTTTTAGTTTTTTTTCTTTCAAACTTTTTTTTGTTGTTCCACATTATCAAATATGATTGCGAATGTGGGACAGCATGCTTTGGGTAATCTGGGACAGTCTTCAAATGGAGGAAATATTCAATATGGGGTGCTGTGTGTACATTAATGAGGAAAAAAATTCACTTAAATGATTTTAGCAAATGGCTGCATTATAACAAAGAGTGAAAAATTTAATGGGGTCTGAATACTTTCCGTACCCACTGTATGCTATAATGAGAAATGGGTGTTAATGTGGACTACTGGAGGTTATAACATTAACATAAGTTCACAGTAGCTAGCTGCTAGCTAAACCAGCTAGCTAGAGAGATGCAGAATACATCAGATACAGAGACAGAATCTGGGAAACGTATTCCAGTAGCAAGCAAAGATATCAGAATGAAGTAAACTGTTAATTTAATTTCCTAAATTCCCAGTCAGTTTGGCATACAATGGTTCAAATCACTGAGCAGGAGGGGGATCTGCACCCAGGCCAGCTGACAATGTTCTACACACACACACACACACACACACACACACACACACGCACGCACACTGACAGAGGTTTGTTTTTGTAAAAAGTGGGGACTCTCCATAGGCGTAATGGTTTTTATACTGTACAGACCGTATATTCTATTGCCCTACACCAACCCTACCCCTAAACCTACCCCTCACAGGAAACTTTCTGCTATTTCAGATTTTCAATACACTCCATTCTGTGTGATTTATAAGCGTTTTGAAAAGTGGGGACATGGAGTAATGTCCTGAAAAGTCACCTTCTCCTTGTAATACCGGTCATACCTTTGTCATTATACAAATTGATGTCCTCATTTGTCACAAAAACGCACACACACACACAAACACACACGGACACACACACACACACCCACACGGAGTGTTTGTTCCCCGAGTAGCCCCAATTTTAATAGAATGGAGAACTTGAAACTGACTGAATAATCCAGTAATCAAATTGTTGCTTGCTGTTGCTTAAATTTTAGTTGATTCCTTAAAATGTTAACAAAATGTTAAAACAATTTTAATAGTTTTAAATGAATTAAAATGAATGAACACAGTAGATTGTTCATCCTGTGTACAGAAAAAAAATATTTTTCCTGATATTGAAATATACATTACCTTATTGAGATTTCTGTACCTGTCATTTTTTTTCATAATGCTTTTTAACAATTGGTGATATTGTGTTTGGCATGCATAACGTATGGTGAATATATGCTTTATTTTTAGGCCTAATACGTCCCAGATTACAAAGTGACCTTTCCCAGATTATCAAATTCAGGCTTTTTTTTTTTTTTTTTGGCACAAAAACACTAAAAGGTGTGGCATGTCTCCTCTGGGTATCAACATTCTTTCTTCTGGTGTGGTTAGAAAACATCTTAGGGATTTCAGAAAAGTCTAATGTGTTAGATAGATATCGAAATAAATCGCAAAAGTCAAAATTGCAAAACATGTCCCACATTACCCGAATTCACCCTATTTTACAATTACCCCAATCTTCCATCACCCCGATCATTATTCTTACCATCGCATCGTATCCGAGTCTATTCATGAAATGCGCCGCTTCTGCGCCTTTGTAGAAGTTAAACCAGACGGTCCCCTGAAACTGATCGCCCGCGTCCAGCAAGAGCACATTTTTCTCCTTGCTACGAACTTCTTTGATTTTCGTAAATCTCCGCGCGACTCCAGCGAAGCAAGGCGGTTTAGTGCATCTGCCCGAGTCTTTGTTGGTCTCCTCCACCCGTGCGTGCACATCATTAGTGTGGAGTAAAGTCAGCTCAAACTCTGTCCTGCACATACGACAGTGAATCCAGATGAAAAATAACGAATTAAGCCACTGCATCCTCATCTTCTCAGCCCTCTCTGAACTGACAGCCCCATCAGAGGAGTTCAGCAGGCTTCAGTCTGGAGGTGGGGTTAGTGGGCAGCACCACCAAACAATAAAAATGATAGTAGCCTATATGTAGTGTACAACAGGGCTGAAGGCGCACTATAAGAAGAAAAATGTACTTTTCACTACTCCCACAGTATACACAGTAACATCCCCAGAGTTAAATCAACTCTATTCAGAGATCATTTGGTCCCACTCTAAATAGTGTTAAAGTAACACTGAAGCAGAGTTCAAGTTAATGAGAGAATTAATGATTGATTAAATGCTGATTGAGCATTAGTGAAGAATCACTGAAGAAAAGAGAAACACAAGAACTACAACTGACTTCAGCCACAGCCTTAGATGAAATCAACTGAAATAAAAGAAGATATTAAATCTGATTAAACAACTCCACAAACGGCATTACAGCTTCACTCATTACTAACCAGACTGACTTTATTTCTGTCAGACAGCTACAGAAGATCTTATTGAGAATTAACAGAGATTTAGATGATGATGATTTATTGGTCAAGAAAAACAAAAAAACAATGCCACCATAATTATAGTTGCATGGGCTTTTGAACATTTTAATATTAAAAAGTAATTTGCAAGTGTTTCACCGCAAGCATTTTCTGCTCAGCATTTGAAAGAATGTCATGAAGTGCTTTTTCTCTCTCTTTGGGTTATTGATTGAGATTCAGCTATTACAGAACTGCAAAAAAATTTTTTTATATCAAACGAAAAGCCACTTCTGTATTAAAGCTTTAATTAGGATAACCCCGTATATTAAAAGCTAACATAAGCAGTAGCATTTACAAATAACAGCATATCTAAAAGTATGAAACAACAACAAACAAAAAACATAGACCTACCATTAAAAGCCGTGCTTGCACAGGTTCTGCACAATCCTCTTTAATAATATCTTCTGCTGCTCAATCGGGTTCAAAATGATAAGCGATATTAAAGGGGTCATATGATGCTATTTTAAAGAGCATTATTTTGTGTATTTGGTGTAACAGAATATGTTGACATGCTTTAATGTTCAAAAAACACATTATTTTTCAAATACTGTACATTATTGTAGGTCCTCTATGCCCCGCCTCTCTCAAACGCTTCGTTTTCTACAAAGCCCCTCCTTCCGACAAGCGCAGTCTGCTCTGATTGGCCAGCTGACCAGATATGTGGGGGCGTGTTAGAACGAGGTGTTTTAGGTAGGCGTGGCTGACTCTTAAATTTTATAAAGAATATCTCTTTGGATTTGAGACTTTAGTCTTTGCAACTTTACAGATCTTCTTTATGCACCAAGAGCTTGTAACACTCCAAAGAGAAAGGAACAATTTAAATCGCATCATATGACCCCTTTAACAACGCCTTGTTTACAATACAACCAGAGCACATGCCGTTTAGATGCGCACTAGAGGCAGTTTAGCCAATCACAACACACTGGGCTAGCTAACCAATCAGAGCCCATCGCCTATTTCTGAGGGCAGAGCTTCATAAAAGAAGGAAATTATCAGCATGTTTCTCAGAGAAGGGACAGAGCGGTGTGAAATAAAGGTAAATTATGTGAAAAATAATGTGTGTGTGTGTGTGTGTGTGTGTGTGTGTGTGAGAGAGAGTACGTTAAAACAGGAAGACTTATAATAAACCCTAAAGCACTCTCTTTTTCCTTCTCGGACAACCAGCCAATCACAGTGTTCAAAAGACTGTGTCATACGTAGCAACAGGGTCAGCCCCGCCTCCTCAGTTAGATGAAAGTTGTCGTCTTTTCCTTGCTTAGAGCTGCTCTCAGATTGGTCCTGAATCGCTCTTAAGCGAAGACTCCTACATATACATTTTTTTAAGCTAAATTAGGAGCTTTCTGAGAGGATTCTTTAAGATACGGGCCCTGGTCAGTAATGCGTGAAGCTGGTAGTGCTGTTTGTGGAGTTGTTTAGTCATCCTCTGAGATCTGGAGAGATTTAATGCCTTCTTTTATTTTGAAGGAAAATTGGCAGTTTTTTCAGTAACACACATAATCAGTTAAATAACAGAACAAATGTAAATTGGTGTGAATGTATGCCTTTTTATGGAATTTCACACTTCTAAAGAAATGTGAAGTTATTGTGAAAAAAATATACTGCATTTTCTCTTTAAATACATATTAGCTACTGTATTAATATATGTATTTATATGCATGTATGTATCGAAAAACAAATTATGCAGATAAACGTCAAATTAAGCTACAAAATTCACTGGGAAAAGGACATGAAAGGTTCTCAGGAGACCGTTCAAATATTTATATGCTAGGTTTAAAAAGTTCAAACAAAACCCACGTGAATGTCTCATGGTGCCATTTTAAGTACTAAATCAAACTGCAGGTATGATTGCCAGCAGTGCAGAGCTTGCTCAGGAATGGCAGCAGGTTGGTGTGAGAGCATCTGCACGCACAGTGAGGCGAGGACTTTTAGACAACGGCCTGGTGTCAAGAAGGGCAGCAAAGAAGTCACTTCACTCCAAGAAAAACGTCAAGGACAGACTGAAATTCTGCAGGAAGTACAAGGATTGGAAAGCAGAAGACTGGTGCAAAGTTATTTTCTCTGATGAAGCTCCCTGCCAACTGTTTGGGACATCTGGAAAATCGATTGTTCGGAGAAGAAAAGGTGAACGCTATGAGTCCTGTGTTGTGCCAACAGTGAAGCATCCTGAGACCATCAATGTGTGGGGTTGCTTTTCAACCAAGGAGTGGGCTCTCTCATAATTCTGCCCAAAAACACTGCCATGAATAAAGAATGGTATCAAAACGTCCTGCAAGAGCGACTTCTTCCAACGATCCATGAGTAATTTGGTGATGATCTGTGCATTTTCCAGCATGATAGAACACCGTGTCACAAAGCAAGAGTGATAAAGAAGTGGCTCGAAGATCATTACATTTAAATTTTGGATCCGTGGCCAGGCAACTCCCCAGATCTCAATCCCATAGAGAACCTGTGGTCAGTCCTCAAAAGGCGAGTGGACAAGCAGAAGCTCACACATTGTGATCAACTCCGAGAACTAATAAGGCAAGAATGGATTGCCCTCAGTCAGGATTCGGCTTAGAAGCTAATATCCAGCATGCCAGAGCCAATTGCAGAGGTTATGAAGAACAAGGGTCAACACTGTAAATATTGACTCGTTATATATTTTTTGCCAATAAAAGCCTTTAAAAAGTATGATATGCTTATCATTGTTTTTCAGTATACCATAGACACGTGGAAAAATAATCTACAAATACTGAAGCAGCAAACTTTCCAAAACACAAAATTTATGTCACTGCCAAAACTTTTGCCCATGACTGTATATATATATATATATATATATATATATGTATTCTTACTTTTTTATTTACCATGCTGCTAATGTTTAAGGTATTTGATAGGAAACAAACAGCAACACAATACGTTTCTGAAAGTGTTGTAATTGTTTGTGTGATCACCTTGTAGCCTAGAAGGTTATGACAGAACCAAATCATCAAAGTTGCATTTTTCCAGTTGCCAAATATGTTGTACAGCCACGTTCACACAGCAGCAGAATATGGTTGTCAATCCTGTATTTGATTCCTTAACATGGTTACGTTCACACAATACAGTTATTTACGGGTGTGACTGAACTCACCCGTCTATTTTCAGGACTCGCAACCGAATTCTCGGAAAACACGTGCTGTATGAACTGGAGAACTAGTTGTTGTTCAGTGTGAGAGAGCCGCTTATGTGTGGTTTCACTCTGGGTAAGTTACAGCGACGGAGAAATGAGCTGTGCGTCATCAGAAAGTTTCAGATCTAGTCACTGTTCTCCACTGGAGCGGCTTCCGTCAGTTTTGTGTTCTGTGCGTGACAAATGCAGTGTCATGCGCGAGATGCAGAAAAGGATGCGAGTGCATATACTGGCTTGTATTCGAGACGCTACTGTAAGCTGTTTGAATGGGACATTTCGAGACTCACACCTGTAAGGAAATACGGTTGTCAATTCCTAAAACTGACAGTGTGAATGTGGCCATAGTTAATGTAGTGATTACTATCATTTCTGCGCTGTGGTATTTTTAAACTGTGTCGGAGATGTTAGCGTGTCTCTGATATCGGTCACAAACATGATCACTGCACGATCTAGTCTGTAGTGTCTTATTAACTCACTGTCATGCATTGTGTGCAATGCATCTCTTCTCCCTCTTCACGTTTCATTGATTTTCTCCACTGCTAAAATTTTAGAAAAAGTTGTGTCTGCTCAATTGCGCTCCTTCCTGCAAAAAAATGATCTCTATGAAGAATTTCAGTCAGGTTTCAGGCCCCACCATAGCACAGAAACTGCACTTGTTAAAATTACAAATGACTTGCTTCTTGCGTCAGACCAAGGCTGTATCTCATTGCTAGTTTTACTTGATCTTAGTGCTGCGTTCGACACTATAGATCATGACATACTCATAGATCGATTACAAAACTATACAGGTATTCAAGGGCAGGCTTTAAGATGGTTTAGATCCTACCTGTCCGATCGCTACCACCTTGTTCATTTAAATGGGGAGTCATCTCAATTATCACCAGTAAAATATGGAGTGCCACAAGGATCTGTCCTAGGTCCTCTGCTATTTTCGATATACATGTTGCCCCTTGGTAATATTATTAGTTATGTCTCTATTTGTTTCTCTGTTTTTGCCACGGGATGTAACTAGGATTTACACAAGCTTCAGTCTGGATCCAGAACACCTGAGAAGAGATGATGCCAACCCCTCAGAGGACCTCAGATGATGCCAACCCTGAAACAACATACAGAACTACCACAGTTTGCTATAAGTTTGATTGCATCATATAATAATTGCTGTTAATGGTGTTCATTGTCTGTTTTATTACGCCTTAAATGGATTTTTCCATACATTTCTGCCATATGTACATTAACTGACAGTCACCACTGATAAGCTACCACTAAATATTGTAGAAACTTAATTTGCTGTAAAGTTGCTTTGCTAAGCCTTTTAAAAGTCCTTGTCAATACTTACAATTTTGGACCTTAAGAGCTCTTTTAAGATGCTTTCTGAATTACTTTCTTCTTTACTAGGATCTTTTCTTTAATTTTAATTTTAAAAATTATATTTGTCACCATTAATTAAGCGTTAGCGTTAGTTCTGGCAGGTCACGTGAGTCAAGCTTGCATCAGCTGATTCTCAGCTGATCACATCTACCTATAGGAATACGACACCTATCGCGGCATTCCTATATAAGCTCTATTCAGTATTATTCAGCAGCTTTTCAGCTTGCTCAGGAGCAAATTACCCTCCTCCATCCCCAGCTCCTCCTTTCGCCACAGTCAGGACTTGGCTTTCTGATATTCCTTGCTAATCAGACTCCTTTATCTTGACTAAAGTGTTACACTTAAATATAATTAAGTACATTAATGATATCTGCCTTGTTCTGTTCTGTTAACCCTAGGGGGGTTATTATTGCTGCTCTGAGTTTTTTGCCCAGAACAGAACCATACCGCCAAACCAAACTTTATGCGAAGTATCTATAATTTTGACGATAGTGGTCCTGACAGAAATTCAGTTAATGCTTGCTTTAGTTGGGCAGTTGGCCCTTAATATTTTAATATTAGTTTTTCTCTGTCTGTTATAACTGTTTATTATGGCAAGACAAGCAAGAAAAACTGTGATGCTGATAAACATGAAATTGTCGTGTATTGGCCTGATGTCTGATGATATTGGTGGTTTTATTATTTTCACATTACTGATTAAAGTAATTATGTGAGCGTACATCTTAACATTCAGCTGTGACAGAAAAATGTTAAAACTTTTACAAGAAAAAGTTAAGAGTTAAAGAGCTCCTTGAATGTTTTCTTGCAAAAGTTTTAATATTTTTCTATCACAGCTGAATGTTAAGACATACCCCTCTAAAATCAAGAATATGAGATTAATAATACATCACTTGCATAATAATAAGATCACTGAATCAGAATATTACATGATAATGTTATTACCGACAATCAGTCAACATCATCTGATCTTATTCATTCTTGTAATAACGAACACAGTCACAACAGCCAGAAAAACAACTAATGTTAGAAATTCAAGTCAAACTGCTCAACTTAAGCAAACGCCAACCACCATACCGGTGACTTCAAACCAAGATATTCAATAAAACATCAGCATCTAAACTTCTGTTAATTCTCAATAAGAAGTTTTGTATTTGTCTGCCAGAAATCAAGTCAGTCTGGTTAGCAGGCTAATGCATGGCTGGTGCTGCTGTTTGTGGAGTTGTTTAATCCTCCTCTGCTGAGACCTTGAGAGATTTCATGTCTTCTTTAATTTCAGTTGATTTTATGTAAGGCTGTGGCTGGAAGTCTGTTGAATTTCTTGTGTTTCTGCTCGTCTCGTTTTCTTTTCAGTTTTCAGAAAATTATAATGAAAGAATGGGAAAAAATAATAGGGAACAGAAACTGGTGACTGTCGTGTTATTAAACAAAATAATGCCCATTGAACATGCTTACTCATTTCCTCAACTTTTATCCCCCCCCTATTATTCAGCAGCTTTTCAGCTTGCTCAGGAGCAAATTACCCTCCTCCATCCCCAGCTCCTCCTTTCGCCACAGTCAGGACTTGGCTTTCTGATATTCCTTGCTAATCAGACTCCTTTATCTTGACTAAAGTGTTACACTTAAATATAATTAAGTACATTAATGATATCTGCCTTGTTCTGTTCTGTTAACCCTGGGGGGTTATTATTGCTGCTCTGAGTTTTTTGCCCAGAACAGAACCATACCGCCAAACCAAACTTTATGCGAAGTATCTATAATTTTGACGATAGTGGTCCTGACAGAAATTCAGTTAATGCTTGCTTTAGTTGGGCAGTTGGCCCTTAATATTTTAATATTAGTTTTTCTCTGTCTGTTATAACTGTTTATTATGGCAAGACAAGCAAGAAAAACGGTGATGCTGATAAACATGAAATTGTCGTGTATTGGCCTGATGTCTGATGATATTGGTGGTTTTATTATTTTCACATTACTGATTAAAGTAAATATGTGAGCGTACATCTTAACATTCAGCTGTGACAGAAAAATGTTAAAACTTTTACAAGAAAAAGTTAAGAGTTAAAGAGCTCCTTGAATGTTTTCTTGCAAAAACAAGAAAACAACCCCCCCCCCCCATAACTCACTGTATGTGAAACCCACATTAGCTCTCTGCAATTTAAAGGTGTAGTCTCTTTGGTTGGATCACAAACCTTCATGATAGTGTTTTGTATACCATGGGAGTTTTGACTGTTTGAGCTGTAGGAAATTACGGGGAGCACTCTCCCTCTTCTGTTTGATCACCAGTTTTTGGGAAACACATGGTTCGGTGTTCATAGGAACAAGATAACGTCTGTTCCTTTTGATGGTGCCTTGAGGGCTTTTCACCAAGTATGAACAAGGTGCTGAATGGGATGCTACCACAGTACCCTCAGTCTTAAGCCCTATTCGCACGGGATTAGTATTATCTGGGGAACTTGTGTGATTTTGAAATTACCCCCCCCCCACACACATCTGAATTTCATGTGATGCATTCGCACGGGATAAGCGAAGCCTGTGTTTTACTCGAATTGACTGACTTATGAGGCTTTGAGAGTCCCGTTCTATGGTCCAGATGGATTAAAAAATAAATAAACTAATACAGTTTCGTGTGCTGTGTCATTTACATTTCACCAGGTTGATAAGCCCTATTCGCACGGGATTAGTATTATCTGGGGAACTTGTGTGATTTTGAAATTACCCCCCCCCACACACATCTGAATTTCATGTGATGCATTCGCATGGGATAAGCGAAGCCTGTGTTTTACTCGAATTGACTGACTGTCAAGGCTTTGAGAGTCCCGTTCTATGGTCCAGATGGATTAAAAAATAAATAAACTAATACAGTTTCGTGTGCTGTGTCATTTACATTTCACCAGGTTGAAATAATATCTCAAGCTTTGTGCTTGATTTATTTGTAACACATTAACCTCAAAACCTTTTCAGCTTTCTCTTTCTGCAAATTGTATGGTGTAGCGATATGATGACAGCACCCAAAATACTATCAAACACTCCAACACAGCACCATTCTTCGCGGAAGATGGATAAAAAGGCGCACAGGAAACAAATACCTTGAAAAATGACCCGCCAAATGCTGGCCGAATCACAGAGATGCCGATTCGCACAGGACCTCGGTGTTCAGCGAAATATGGTAGGTCATTTGCGGGGGAATTTTTACTTTACAAATTACAGACATGGCTGATTCGCACGGGATTAAGATCACAGACAACCTCCGCAATTATTACAAATGACTGGAGGTCACCAGGTAATATTAATCCCGTGCGAATAGGGCTTTAATGTCTGTAATCCAAACTGTCTGACCTAAGGAAAGGGGGCCGAGTTGTCTTGCGCGGTGGTGTATAACTTGCAGCCTGCTTTTCTCTTATTCCCTTTTCTTTTGCTGCATGCTGTGGTGTAATCAGGATGTTCAGAATCAGAAGAGAGTGATGCTGTGGTAGTGGTGTGTGCAGCCTTCGCCCCATTAGGAGCTGAGCAGGGCTGTAGCCATTTGGCAGCATTGTTGTGTAAGCCAGCATTGCCAAATTGGGGTTCTTTGCTTTGCTGAGAAGATGTTTTACCGTCTGAACATGACGCTCAGCTTCTCCATTGCTTTGAGCAAATCTCGGGCTGCTGGTGATGTGACTGAAGCCATAGTCTGCTGCAAAGTTTGCAAATGTCTGGCTGGAAAACTGAGGTCCATTATCCGAGAAAAGAAACTGGAATTCCATGCCATGAAAACATAGACTTCAAGTGGAGCACTTCTAACTCTAGCACTTTCTATTCTATTTTAATTCTACTTTATCTATATTTATCTTCTTTTTTTATATAAAAATAAAAAAAACACTAGCTTTCTATTTTTTCTATTCTATCTACATGTTTTTCTTTGTGTGTGTGTGTGTATATGTGTGTGTATAATATACTGTATATATATACACCTTGCTACGTGTACTGCGTTAGGCTAACCAAGACTTGTCATTTGCACTTATATATTGTTGCTCTTTTGTTAGTTTTGACTGTTTTTATTGTCCTCATTTGTAAGTCGCTTTGGATAAAAGCGTCTGCTAAATGACTAAATGTAAATATAAGTGTACTATTACATCATCAGATCTTGCAGGGGTTAGTTTGGCAATCACCACAAATCTGGAAAAATCGTCCACTACCAGTAGATAAGTGCTTCCATGTATTGAAAACAAGTCAGCACCCAGCTTAAGCCACGGTCTGGTTGGAAAATCAAAGGGCATTAAAACCTCAGTTGGATTGACTCGTTCCTTAATACATGTTGTGCAGTTTTGAACAAGCTCATTTATCTATTTATCTTGAGCATGCAGTCGACATCTAGCAACCCCTTGGTGCCCTTTGTGCACCACGAACTGTGTTGCACATTCTCTGAGTTCAGCCAAATAGTTAGGGGCGGAAGGTATGAACCCTATAGCAGTCTCTACATAGATGTCTGTGTCGTCCATCAAGTCCGAATCAGAATTGTGTTCTCCCAGGCTATTTGTTGCTGGTGAACGAGACAATGTGTCAGCTGTCACCAACGTTTTGCCAGATGTATGTGTGATGGTGTAATTGTACCTCATCAATCTCATGTGGAATCTCTGAATTCTTGGAGGTAGTTCTGCTAGCTCGTGAATTCCCAGCAGGCTCACTAGAGGTTTGTGTTCTGTCTCCAGATGGAAGTGATATCCTATGAGGAAGTCTTTAAACCATTCACATCCCCAGGTCAGGCCCAAGGCCTCCTTTTCCACCTGGGTATACTGTTGCACTGTGGGGGGTTCACTAAGTGAACATGATGCATAAGCCACTGGATTCCAGTGCTTCTCCTCTTTCTGTAGAAGAACCACACCAAGGCCATATGATGATGCTTCAGCAGACAGTTTAAGTTCTTTATTTGGATTGTACAAAGCTAGTACAGGGGGGGATGAGAGCTCCCGTTTAAGTTCACTGAAGGCCTCTTGCTGGGCTCTACCCCATCCCCAGTGGCTTCTTTTTGACAGAAGGTCCCTCAGTTGTCTGTCCTTCGCTGCAAGGCATGGTGTGCATTTACCTGATTGGTTTATCATACCGAGGAAGCTGCGAACTTCACTGATAGTGGATGGCTCTTTCATCTCCAGCACAGCTCTAGTCTTGTCTGGATTAGATCTCACCCCGCTCTCTGAAATTAAATGACCCAGAAACTTGGCCTCCTGTCTGCCCAACTCACACTTCTCCAAATTAAGTGTGATGCCAGCTTTTTCAATCCTGGCTAACACTGTGTGTAGTCTCTCATCATGCTGAGCCTGTGACTCACCCCAAATGAGCACATTGTCCATATGGCACACTACACCAGACAGTCCTTCTATGACCATCGACATGCATCTCTGAAAATGCTCTGGTGCCGAAGCAATGCTAAACGGCAGCCTATTGAAAAAAAATCCTCTAAATGCGGTTATAAATGTTGTGTATTTGGCTGATTGGTCTGACAGTGAAATCTGCCAGAACCCCATGTTTGCGTCCAATTTACTGAAGACCTTGGCCCCGCCCAGCAGTCCAAGAGAGTGTTCTAAGGAAGGCAAAATTAACTTCTCCCTACATACAACCTCATCCAGTTTGGTGAGCTCAACACAGATACGTTCTGTCCCATTTTTCATAGGTACAGGTACCATGCCTGAGCACCAGTTGGTTGGCTTCTCAACCTTTGTTATGACTCCAAGCTGCTCCATGCACTCTAATTCCTTTTTAACTTTTCCTAACAAAGGAAGTGAAACTCTCCTAGGGGTTGCCAAGGATAATGGAGTCATATTTGGTTTGATCTTGATGGTCTAGGGCTGTTGTACCATGCCTAGGCCTTGATACAACTTCGGGTACATTCTTTTGAGCATCCTGCATCCACACTATCGAGCCGAACTACAAGATTGAGCTTTAAAATTGCTGGCAGACCTCGAAGTGCTGTGTGCAGATCTTTAACCACATATACATTCTCTTGCAGAGTGAGCTCACCTTTGCTGACTCATGGGACATCCCAATTACAGAGAGTGGAGTGCTACTTGGCCCCAGTAATGGCTTGTCTGCATTTTCCAGAGTAAATGCCCCTTTTGTTATCTCTCTGAATGTAGGCTCTGGAATGACTGTCACGTCCGCACCTGTGTCCATTTTAAATTGTACTTTATGGTGTCTAATGAACAGCTCCACAGCCCAAGCATCCTGGCCTGCTTAATTCATTGCACTCTTCTGTGACAATAGCATGCACTGTCTTGGCAGTCTTACACATCTTGCTGTAGTGCCCTTTTTTCCCCATGTGTGGTATGAAACATCTTTGGGTCCACACTGCCATTTCCCATGACCAGGTGATTTTCCACATCTTTGACAAGGCTTTTTATTCATAGATGAGGTTGATGTATGCTTGGGAAAACTGCTGTTTTTGAATTTTGATGGGCTCTGTGTTGCTGTTATTTTGTTTGTTTTTGCAGCCAGAGCATCAATTTCAGCTCCACTTCTTGGCTCACCTCTTAAGTCAGTCTGCTGTTTTTTAATGACTTATGATTGTCGTGCCATATTAATAGCTTTCTCAAGAGTGAGGTCTCTTTCCAGCTGCATCTGCTTAGATAGTGTACTGTCTCTTAGACCAACTACAAGTCTATCTCTGAGCAGTTCATCATGAAGAGCACCATAATTACAGTTTTCTGCAAAAGAGAGCTGTTGAAAGCAGATGAAATTATCAACTGGTTCATTTGACTCTTAGATTGAGTCTTGCTCGTTCGTAGATTACATTCTTTTTGGGTACGAAAAATCTGTTGAATGTCTCTTTAACTAATTCGTACTTCTGCCACTGCGTCGGATATCGGCTGCCCTCTTAACACATTGTCTGCCTTGTCTCCCATTCAGTATATTAATGTGTTCACCTGATTAGCTTGCAAGCTGACATGTAGATTACTGGCCAGTCGAAATCTTTCAAACCTCCGTATCCATTGCTCCCACTCTTGCGGTTTTGAGAAACTGAACGGCTCCAGAGGCTGAATCGGGAAAGTGGTGCTCAGAGGTACGCATACACCCGGCTGGAGTTGTTGCAGTTGCAGTTATATTTAACCCAGCATTTTTTAGAGTGTACAGGATGTTTTTATAGTACAATGACCTCTTATCTGTCAAACGATCAAGGGAATTTTGATTTCTCAGTTCATGACCCATTTAAGTTGCGTGAGTGCTGTGTTTGCAAAAAAGTTTACCACTTTATTTACAAAACATTTACCTCCAACACGTGTTCAGAGAACATCACAACGCATGCATGTTGTGTTGATGTGAAAGCAGATGTTGTTTTTTGAACGCATTGAAGATTAACAATTTATAAATCCAGACATGAAATGGTATTTTTTTCTCAAATAAAGCACTCGTGTTGCTTCGTAGAATTGAGGTTAAACCACTGGAGTCACCTGGATTACTTTTATAAATTTTCTTTGTTCCTTTCTTCCTTTTTTACTTCGGAAATCAATAAATTCAAAAATCTGAATCTAACCAAAATAGTTTCTTGTTTGAGTCACAAAAGTCCAAAATGATTGAACTTTTTCCACCATAAACTTGCTGTAGTACCTTCCTGTGGTACGGATGGCACAGTGGGTTGCGACTGATTGACAAAAACCAGTGTGAAAGTAGGGGTAATGTGGGAGGTAAGAGTGACAGTTGGGTTGGGGCAGGGACTGGGAAGGACAGGAACTAGTTGCAGGTTGCCAATAGGTCAAGGAATTATTGGCCTTGGGGCTGTCAGCTTGGGTTTGACCACCTCAGTTTATTGCTAGAGCCACGCCTTTTTAGCATAGCTTGCCCAGCTGTACTCTGTGGCAGGTTGTAGACATGTTGTTCTCCCTGGAGCTGGGATGGAGCAACAACGCGGACACTGGCAGGTGGGAGAGCCTGAGAAGCAATACCAAGAGGGTCTGGCAGTTCAATTCCGTAAAGCAGAAGAGTCTGATCTTGCTTCTTAACCCTGTGATTGTGCCATTGGACCTGGTGGTCTGATTGATCTCCACCAGCTGAAGAGTAGTGTCCTGTATGATGGCACCATTGGAGAGGATCAGTTGCCAGATCTTGCGGTAATTTTGCAAAACAAAAGACCAGTGACTCAGCGAACCCTTTCGCTTCCTCCTCAGACTTTGATGAATGCGACAGAGCCTGGTGAAAATGGCCTCCACAAGATGACAGCAGTCTGGACATTGGGCAGGTGAAGCTGTGGACCCCAACACACATCGTTTCAGGCTGTCCACTCCAGGCGTAAAAACAGCCTTCTTTTGTGGAGATCTGAACCTCCCTGTGGTCAGTCTGCTTTTTAGATTTTGTGAAGAAGTTTTCCCGGTTCCAGTTGTCCTAGTTAATGCAGCCTAAATACCTTTAACGGATTTGAATATTAGAAATGTGTTAGTGTGTTATGTGTAAGCCAGGTTAAAGAGATGGGTCTTTAATCTAGATTTAAACTGACAGAGTGTGTCTGCCTCCCGAACAATGTTAGGTAGGTTATTCCAGAGTTTGGGCGCTAAAAAGGAGAAGGATCTGCAGGATTTTCTGCCTCATTGTCACAGAATGAGGCAGAAAATAGGTTCCATATGCTACTTTAAAATGAATATCGATTAGCAAAAGATTATAAATTAGGCTGACCATACCTCCTCTTTTCCCCAGACATGTCCTCTTTTTGGACCTACAAAAATGCATCCGGCCGGGATTTCTTAATTGCCCAAAATGTCCGGGATTCGGCTATTTTCTTAATCCCACTCCCACTGAATCTCTGACCATTGCCGCCTGCTCCCGCAACATGTGTTTCGCTCCCGCGATTTTCTTGTCCACTCCTATAAACATACTAATATTGTATATAATTTTGCCGCATCAGGGAGCCACTCTCAGGATCCGGTGTATTGAAATATTTTTGAATGAGGATTTGCACCGTTTACTTTCACTTTCGATTTCGCAATCACACGCACTCTGTGTAAAGGGAGCACATCTTACAAGATCAGATATTTGTCAATGAGCTCAGGA
>NW_015505998.1:388546-391549 GCF_001515645.1 Sinocyclocheilus grahami
ATTGCCGCCTGCTCCCGCAACATGTGTTTCGCTCCCGCAATTTTCTTGTCCACTCCTATAAACATTCTAATATTGTATATAATTTTGCCGCATCAGGGAGCCACTCTCAGGATCCGGTGTATTGAAATATTTTTGAATGAGGATTTGCACCGTTTACTTTCACTTTCGATTTCGCAATCACACGCACTCTGTGTAAAGGGAGCACATCTTACAAGATCAGATATTTGTCAATGAGCTCAGGATCTGTTGAGAAGCAAATACTCCAGCATGGTCTTGTCAGTCATCTCTCCTTATTCTCGACCTGTGATCAGTCAAAGCTGACTCCGGTAGCTCTTGTTGGATGCAGGGTTGCCAAGTCCGAGTTCTTTTTCACAGAATTGGGCTACTTTTAAACTGTTGCCATGAGTTGATTTTCCCAAGTGAGTTAAAGGTTTGAAATATTGCATAAATTACATATGACTGAAATGCTTGTATTGAAACATTTGGCATTCTACCTATGATAAAACTTTCATGGACTTCTACATTACCTGTTCCCTCCTGGTGGAATGACCTGCCCAGCTCAATCCAAGCAGCGGAGTCCTTAATATTTTCAAGAAACAGCTGAAAACACATCTCTTTCATCTTCATTTGACCCTCTAACTCTAGCACTCTCTATTCTAATGCTACTTCTAATTTTATCTGCTTTTTTTTAATTAAAAAACTTGCATGCTAACATTTGCACTCTCTATTCTATTTCTATTTTAACTACTTGTTTTATTTATAAAGAAAAAAGAGCCTCTAACACTAGCATTTCCTATTCTTTTTACTTGTTTTCTTTTTATTTATTATAAAAACAAAATAAGCAAACAAACAAAAACAAAACAAAACCTTGCTACTTATATGTTAGCTGAAGCCCCCTACCGCCCCCTACTGTCCTTTTTTTGGAAAACTAAAATATGGTCACCCTACTATAAATATACTTAATTATTATGAAAATACCAGAGATGGCTTAAATAACACAGATAAACTATATTGTCGCAGTCGAGTGTTTATTGTCTTTGTTTTATCATTCAAAACGTTTATATGTTCTGTTTACTCCGTTACAGATATAATAGCAATGCCTTTGTCCATATAAGGGATTTCCTGGAGGATCATGAGTTCTCTACTTCTGTGACTGGATATGTGGATTTTCTGTGCGAGGGCACCCTCTGGCATCCAGTATGAATGAAACCGACATCATGTGTTCATAGTGCTAATGGCAATCCATTATTTTTGGGGGGAATTTTTATTTAATTATTTTTTAATAAGTATAGGTTCAGGCACCGTTTAGGCACCAGAACCATTTTAAAAGTATCGATTTGGCACCGGTATCAAAAAAAAAAAAAAACGATACCCAATCCTAGGAATGGAGGAGCTGGGGTAGCACAACATGTAGACCAAAATACAAATAATAGCAGACAGGGAACTAAGGAACAGACAGGGCTTATAAACACAGGGACTAATTGGATAATCAATGACACAACAGGTGGGAACAATGAACTGATCAAGACACATGCAAAACGGGGAGCAAAGCAAAACACAACAGAAACGTGACATTTCGCCCCCTCCTGGAACGGCGCATCCTCACACCAACAAAAGCAGTCCAATAGAAGAGGGAGGGTGGGTGTTCAGGAGGCAGGAGTAGGGCAGGTGAGGGGCAGGCAATAGGAAAGGGGCATAGTTTATAGGGCCAGGGCAGAGTAGATGGAGGGAGAAGCCCAGAGCAGAAGGAGATCCAGAGGCCAGCCAGCATAGTGGCCCATGGTGGAGTCGACGGCAGGAGGAACCATGGTGGACGAGGCGAAGCCGGAGGAGTGGAGTGCCGAGGCAGCGGATGGTCAATGACTGACCAAGGCAGAGCCGGAGGGATGAGGGAGCCTGGTGGAACCAGTGGGATGACGGGCCACAATGGAGACGAGGGAGATAGGAGCCAAGGCGGAGCCGATGGGTCGAAGGACCAAGGTGGATTCCAGTTTAAATCTAGATTAAAGACCCATCTCTTTAACCTGGCTTACACATAACACACTTACACATTTCTATTACTCAAATCCGTTAAAGGATTGTTAGGCTGCATTAATTAGGTCAACTGGAACTGGGAACACTTCCAATAACACACAATGTACTTGTTGCATCGTAATAAGAATGACATCTACAGTAATATTAGTCTGTTTCTTTTTTATTCCGAGGTTACGGTAGCCACCAGATCCAGTTCGTATCCAGCCCAGATGGTCACTGCAGTCACCCGGATCCAATCTGTATCCAGCCCAGATGGTGGATCAGCACCTAGAGATTACCTCTACAGCCCTGAATTTCAGCAGGGACCAAGACCACTAGATGAGCCCCAGAGACAGATCCCCAGTGAAGACCTTGTCTCCTAGACGGCCATCGGGACAAGACCACGGAACCAGATGAGCCCTCTGCACAATCTAACTTTGCTACAGCATAGATCAACCTGCTGATTCGTCTGGCCGGAGGAGAACTGGCCCCCCGGCTGAGCCTGGTTTCTCCCAAGGTTTTTTCCTCCATTCTGTCACCGATGGAGTTTTGGTTCCTTGCCGCTGTCGCCTCTGGCTTGCTTAGTTGGGGACACTTCATTTCCAGCGATATCGTCGACTTGATTGCACAGATACTATTTAAACTGAACTGAGCTGGACGATGACATCATTGAATTCAATGATGAACTGCATTTAACTGAATTTAAAATTGCATTTCAAATTTAATGTTTACTATTATCCTTTTGCATTGACACACTATTTTCCTATTTGATACTGTAAAGCTACTTTGGCACAATCTGTATTGTTAAAAGCGCTATATAAATAAAGGGGACTTGACTTTACTTGACTCGGAGGCTGGAGGCAGAGACAGGGGATCCTCCGAGTCAAGTCAAGTCCCCTTTATTTATATAGCGCTTTTAACAATACAGATTGTGCCAAAGCAACTGAACAGCATTAATTAGGAAAATAGTGTCAATAATGCAAAATGACA
>NW_015505998.1:391714-395014 GCF_001515645.1 Sinocyclocheilus grahami
TAAGTTTGATACTTGCGAGTCTCGTCTGTCTGAAAGAGATTCCTGATGCAATCTTAAGGTTTCCAGTTGATCTTTGCTGAATTTGGGTCGATGAAAAGAACCAGTTTTGAGTCAGAGAATCTTGATTAATGGAAAGGTCGAGGCCGAAAGCCTGGCACGAGCTTAGGGTTTCCGGGTGCGTTTTTCTCACATCCTCTCAGAATTAAAACAAACCACCGACTGCGCGGGTCACATGAAGTGTGGCCTTTAAAGCCTGCAAATATTCATGCCTCTCAAGATGGGCTTGTCCAATGAGGAAGTCCGGAATCTCAAGTGGGAGTTCTGAGATACTGGGGCGTTTTTATGGCCCTTTGTTTGAAAGAATGGTAATTTGCATATGAAACTTGGAATAAAAATTACTAAAGACTCTTAGAACACTAATATGTTGCGTAGGTGTAAACATACAATATACACTCTCAATTAGATCATCCGAATACGAATTCATAGATACTAAACATGGTAAGGTTATATATATGTAAGCTGACAGGAGTGTGTTTCGATTATAAGCCTGCATAACAGTATACAATTTCAAAGACAAAATACACGATGACAATAATATACCCAATGACCTGAAGGATCATGTGTGTTCATTCAAAGAAAGGTTTTCCTATTAATTAATTAGCAAAGAAAAGTCCTTCCCTTGTGGATTTTCCTTATGGGCAAGGAAGCGATTTTCTTCACCTAAATTCCAGGAGGTCGTAAATGTATCGGGTGTCAGGGCTGCCATGGAACCAGGGGCCTGTTCGGCTTCCTGGGGTGTTACAGAGTATTTGTTAAATCTAGCTAACAAAATATATATTGTGTGTTTGAGTGGTCCAGACGCTACAGGAGTGTTGAAAAAGGAGTGCAAAAGGAGCGCTGACTGAGTGTGAGCTGAGGGACTGAAAAGCACCAGCGGAGATAGGGCTGAGGAACTGGCTGGTTTTAGGAGAGGAGGCGGGAGAGGGAGGCTGGGAGGAAACACAGGAGAACAGGAGTGGTGCAAAACCAGCGGAGACGCAGGAGATTCAGGGCTGGGCGAAACCAGTGGAGACACAGGGGACATAGGAGACTTAGGAGATATAGGAGAGCTGGGCATTACCTCCCCAAACCAGTCTAAGTCCATTTGAAAAATGCCCATTAGTTCCTAGTAATATCCAGTGGCCAGTTGTAGCTCACCCTCAGTGGCGGGAGTGTGGGTGGGGCTTCCCTCCAAGCCCTCGATCTCCACCAAAACTTCCTCGGGGACGGGCGATGTTGCCGGCTTACGCACCTGGTCAGAACGATCATGAGGCTCAGGCTCCGGGGCAATGATAGGGTCAGTCGCAAGCTGGCTCTCGTGTCATGGTGACCCAGGCTGTCTGTCTGCAATGGTGTCAGGCAATTGCGCCGTGCTGCTGGATGACGGCTAGCTGGTCTCTGGGTTGGGAGTGGGGCTGGAGATGTCCTCCTCGGCGAGTCAAATGGAGAAAAACAATTAATTTTTCTCCAGCACCCACTCCACAAAAGTGACGAAATTCTCCTGGGGACTGTTCCCTGGGAGGCGTGCCTTGGACAGGAAGGCACGCCTCCCAGGGAAGTGCCTCGAGCAGGAAGACCGACCATTCCCTGGAGGATCACACCAGAGAATTTTTGTATTTGGCGTGCCAAACTCACTATCTGGACTGCTCGCTTTATGTTTTCTACCTCGCCAGCCTGAGCGAGCAGTCCAGATGGTGAGTTTGGCATGCCAAATACAAAAAGTCTCTAGTGTGATGCTTCAGGGAACGGTCTGTCTTTCTGCTCAAGGCACAGGAGCTGGACGGCTGGCAGGGCCATTCCGGGAGAGGGGAGGAAAAAGAAACTAAACAAAAGAAAAGGAAGAAAAACACCGCTATAATCACTCACTTGAGGGTCTGCTAGTTTGAGAAGCAGGAGACTCAAGCAAAAATCTCAATTCAATCTTAAAGTAAACTCATTTCTGTGTAGGAGAAATATTTGAGATGTTAAAGAGATCTCACTTTTGATTTTTCTTTCCTATGGGGCCAGCCTCTCGGTTTCATTCTTTTTGTGCCTGACCTAAGTTATTAAAGGGATAGTTCACCCAAAAATGAAAATTTGATGTTTATCTGGTGACTTTGTTTCTTCAGTAGAACACATTTGATGATTTTTAAGTCCAACCGTTGGAGTCTATCAGCCTTATAATGCATGGCAATGGTAATAAAATCTATGAGAGTAAAAAAAAAACATGCACAGACAAATCCAAATTAAACCCTGCAGCTCGTGACGACACATTGATGTACTAAGACACGAAACGATCGGTTTGTGCCAGAAACCGAACAGTATTTATATAATTTTTTTACCTCTAATTCACCACTATGTCCAACTGCTTTGGGCGCGCACAGGCATCCGGTGCGTGAGGCGTGTACTCGCTCTGGCATGGTTTACGCAAGCGCCGGAAGTGATCTCTCGCGCGTATACATCACTCATTGTTTACACAGTGCACAGTCATTTTTAAATGGTCATAAGCCATTTATTTGCCTTTCAGTAAAGATTATTATAAAACATTATCCTTATTTCTGCATGATTTCTCTTAAACTCTGAATTTGTTTTTTTCCCCTTTATTCAGAGCCTTTCCAAGTGCTTGACTTGGTGTACACTTTGTAAAGTTGTTGAGATATTTTATAAAGCTTTAAAGGAGACAAATACCCCCAGAGTCTTTAGCTTAAAAGAAACCTGAGCACAATGTGTGATGTTATTGAGATCTCTTCAAAACTTTTGAAGATACAAATGTGAGTGTTAGAGTTTTTGTCTCAGGAGACAAGTTTAAAAAGCAGGAGACTCGAGCAAAAATCTCCATCTTAACCTAATTTCTGTCTAGGAGAAATATTTGAGATGTTAAAGAGATCTCACTTTTGATTTTTCTTTCCTTTGGGAAGTCTCCATTTGATGTTAAAGTAACCTCATGTCTGTCTAGCAGAAACATTTGGGATGTTAAAGAGATATCTTTTTATTTGATTTTTTTCTCCCGTCTGGTTAGCTTTAATGTCATTTATACACACCATTTCAATCAAACACAATACATGCATTGTAATATTTGAAGTTGTTTTGTGTAGACAGTGCTTTATTGCACAATGATTTAACAGAGGAAATCATTACCTATATTCCATGCATGCAAAAATGGGCTGTACAAGACAAACTTTTTAATGCCAAAAAAAAAAAACCCTGGTACACTAGCATGCCCGGCTCCACAGTCAAATCACTGAGGGTGCTTCTTAAATTAGTGAGGGTGCTCTCTCTCTC
>NW_015505998.1:395695-425536 GCF_001515645.1 Sinocyclocheilus grahami
TATATCATTTTTTACCTCTAATTCACCACTATGTCCAACTGCTTTGGGCGCGCACAGGCATCCGGTGCGTGAGGCGTGTACTCGCTCTGGCATGGTTTACGCAAGCGCCGGAAGTGATCTCTCGCGCGTATACGTCACTCATTGTTTACACAGTGCACAGTCATTTTTAAATGGTCATAAGCCATTTATTTGCCTTTCAGTAAAGATTATTATAAAACATTATCCTTATTTCTGCATGATTTCTCTTAAACTCTGAATTTGTTTTTTTCCCCTTTATTCAGAGCCTTTCCAAGTGCTTGACTTGGTGTACACTTTGTAAAGTTGTTGAGATATTTTATAAAGCTTTAAAGGAGACAAATACCCCCAGAGTCTTTAGCTTAAAAGAAACCTGAGCACAATGTGTGATGTTATTGAGATCTCTTCAAAACTTTTGAAGATACAAATGTGAGTGTTAGAGTTTTTGTCTCAGGAGACAAGTTTAAAAAGCAGGAGACTCGAGCAAAAATCTCCATCTTAACCTAATTTCTGTCTAGGAGAAATATTTGAGATGTTAAAGAGATCTCACTTTTGATTTTTCTTTCCTTTGGGAAGTCTCCATTTGATGTTAAAGTAACCTCATGTCTGTCTAGCAGAAACATTTGGGATGTTAAAGAGATATCTTTTTATTTGATTTTTTTCTCCCGTCTGGTTAGCTTTAATGTCATTTATACACACCATTTCAATCAAACACAATACATGCATTGTAATATTTGAAGTTGTTTTGTGTAGACAGTGCTTTATTGCACAATGATTTAACAGAGGAAATCATTACCTATATTCCATGCATGCAAAAATGGGCTGTACAAGACAAACTTTTTAATGCCAAAAAAAAAAAAACCCTGGTACACTAGCATGCCCGGCTCCACAGTCAAATCACTGAGGGTGCTTCTTAAATTAGTGAGGGTGCTCTCTCTCTCGCTCTCTCTCTATCTATATATATATATAGAGAGTATATATATAAAGAGTGCTCCCTTATAATCGCTCACCCAGCTAGGAATGTTATTGTTCTAAGAATGTTCCAAGAACATTATGCTATGTTCTGGTAATGTTTTCAGCGGCAAGTTTTATTTTAGTTCCCAGAATATTTTCCTAATAGTTAGGATAACATTCTCTAAAAACATACTAAAAATGTTTATGTGAAACTTTCCATTCGACATTGGATATGTTTACTCAAATGTTGCTCAGATGTCAAATTTTGGTTGAAAGTAAAAACCCAACCTTTGTTTGATGACGCTCCAACTTCATGAAATAACTCCAAAAACAGCATTACCAGCTTCACTTATTATAAACCAGATTGACTTTCTTTCTGTCAGACATTTACAAAAGTTCTTATTGAGATTAACAGTGCTTTAGATGTTAATGTCTGTTTGAAAGTAATAGTTTGGTTTTATGTCACCATTATGGAGTTGTCACCATTAGAGAATGTTATCCTACCTTTTAGTAGAACATTCTGGGAACTAAACTAAAACTTGCCACTGAAAACATTCCCAGAACATGAAAAATTTCTAGATGGTGCTGCTGTTTGTGGAGTTGTTTAATCCTCCTCTGCTGAGACCTTGAGAGATTTAATGTCTTCTTTCATTCGGTTGATTTTATGTGAGGCTGTGGCTGGAAGTCAGTTGAATTACTTGCGTTTCTGCTTGTCTCATCTCTTTTTTCAGTCTAAACATGTTACTTCAGTTGATTGTCTTTGATTGTTATTTCCATTAATGGTAAACGTTTGGCACCCTGTGCTGCCAAGCATTTCACCGTTAATTAATAAAAAAAAATTCCCACAACCAGTGTGTTTCTGCTTGTGAACAGCAGGTGTCATCACAAATCACAGCTTGTGGAATGTGCTACTTTATGATGTAATAGTGTGGCTAAACACCACCTCCGCAGAAGAAGATGCCTGTTTCTACATCACTGCCTATGTAGCCCCGCCCACTGATTCACACAAGTAGTGGGTAAATAATGAGAGAGGTAAACGCAGAGCTACACACCGAAACCAAACAATAAAGATGGCTTCAATAACAAGACACTAGGGATGGGCAAATGAAGCATCATGAAGCACTGAGGCTTTCCCCTGATTGTTCAGGGAAACAGAGTTGGGACTTTCAAGTCACAAGCAAGTCTTCAAGTCATATCCCAAGTCCTCAAAGAGTTAAAGTTAATGAGATAATTAAGTGATAATTAAATGATGATTGTGCATTAGTGTAGTGAGGGTGCTCTCTCTCTCTCTCTCTCTCTCTCTCTCTCTCTCTCTCTCTCTCTCTCTCTCTCTCTCTATATATATATATATATATATATATATATATATATATATATACGTGGTCCATTGCTATGGCGCAAAGAGTGCTCCCTTATAATCGCTCACCCAGCTAGGAATGTTATTGTTCTAAGAATGTTCCAAGAACATTATGCTATGTTCTGGTAATGTTTTCAGCGGCAAGTTTTATTTTAGTTCCCAGAATATTTTCCTAATAGTTAGGATAACATTCTCTAAAAACATACTAAAAATGTTTATGTGAAACTTTCCATTCGACATTGGATATGTTTACTCAAATGTTGCTCAGATGTCAAATTTTGGTTGAAAGTAAAAACCCAACCTTTGTTTGATGACGCTCCAACTTCATGAAATAACTCCAAAAACAGCATTACCAGCTTCACTTATTATAAACCAGATTGACTTTCTTTCTGTCAGACATTTACAAAAGTTCTTATTGAGATTAACAGTGCTTAGTGTAATAGTTTGGTTTTATGTCACCATTATGGAGTTGTCACCATTAGAGAATGTTATCCTACCTTTTAGTAGAACATTCTGGGAACTAAACTAAAACTTGCCACTGAAAACATTCCCAGAACATGAAAAATTTCTAGATGGTGCTGCTGTTTGTGGAGTTGTTTAATCCTCCTCTGCTGAGACCTTGAGAGATTTAATGTCTTCTTTCATTCGGTTGATTTTATGTGAGGCTGTGGCTGGAAGTCAGTTGAATTACTTGCGTTTCTGCTTGTCTCATCTCTTTTTTCAGTCTAAACATGTTACTTCAGTTGATTGTCTTTGATTGTTATTTCCATTAATGGTAAACGTTTGGCACCCTGTGCTGCCAAGCATTTCACCGTTAATTAATAAAAAAAAATTCCCACAACCAGTGTGTTTCTGCTTGTGAACAGCAGGTGTCATCACAAATCACAGCTTGTGGAATGTGCTACTTTATGATGTAATAGTGTGGCTAAACACCACCTCCGCAGAAGAAGATGCCTGTTTCTACATCACTGCCTATGTAGCCCCGCCCACTGATTCACACAAGTAGTGGGTAAATAATGAGAGAGGTAAACGCAGAGCTACACACCGAAACCAAACAATAAAGATGGCTTCAATAACAAGACACTAGGGATGGGCAAATGAAGCATCATGAAGCACTGAGGCTTTCCCCTGATTGTTCAGGGAAACAGAGTTGGGACTTTCAAGTCACAAGCAAGTCTTCAAGTCATATCCCAAGTCCTCAAAGAGTTAAAGTTAATGAGATAATTAAGTGATAATTAAATGATGATTGTGCATTAGTGATGAACACCTGCTGTTATTGAGAATTGCAGAGTATCAGATGTTGATGTTTTATTGGTTAAAATGATGGCACCATCATGGAGATCAGTGTTTGCTTTAGTTGGGCTCAGTTGATTTCATCCAAGGCTGCGGCTGAAGTCAGATGTAGTTCTTGTGTTTTTCTTTTCTTCAATGATTTTAGTTGTTAAAAGCAGGTGTTCATCACTAGTGCACAATCATCATTTATTTAGTCACTTAATTATCTCATTAACTTTAACTCTTTGAGGACTTGAAACCCCCACCTCTGCTGGGAAAACATTCTTTGAAATTGTTGAAAACAGCGCCATTGTGGTTAGTAAAAAATAAAGCAACCAAAAGCCTGTGAAAGAAGCTTCCTTGGATGAAGCAGCCACCACACATTCCAAAGATAGTTTCATTTTACATGCACAAATAAAAGGCTAACAGTGTGTTGAATTTCTCTCTGTGATCAATTAATTTACCCATTAGACTGTGGCATTTAATGCCAGTGCTAATATCTATATGATGCAATAGAAGAAAAATGTACACATATGAATTGCATATGGCAAATATTTTATTTTCCTCAAATAATTTGTATTCTTCATATTAGTTGTATGAGTATTTAAAAATTTAATTGAATAAACCAAACGATAAAGATGGCTCCGAAGACAAGAAGCCATGCCAAGTTTTGGAAAAACTGTGTTTGCATCACCTTCCTTCTGATCCCAACATTAGGAAAGAGTGGAGGACCGCGTCAGTAAGAATTTGGTCCTTTATTCACTTAATTTTACAGCGGATTCGTTTACAAACAATGCACAATTCGACGCAGGATTTTCAGAAAGATTGAAACTAAAAGATGATGCTGTGCTGTCTGGAACTTCATTAAAAATATAGTTAATCGACTCTTTCCTAATGTTGAGATCAGAAGGAAGGCAATGCAAAGACTTTGTATTTCCACAACTTGGCACTGTACAGCATTCTTTGGAGCCGTCGTTATCATTTGGTTTCTGTGTAGACCTTCGTTTGTCTCTCTCGTTATTTACACTATATGCGTGAATCAGTGGGCGAGGCTACATAGGTAGTGATGTAGGCGTACATAGGCATTGATTTTCTGCGGAGGCGGGGTTTAGCCACGCTATTACATCATAAAGTGACACATTCCACAACCTGCCATTTTGGCAGACTGGCTGCAATATACACTATTTTTAGACTAACGAGAAAGCTTTGAGTTCTGACACTTACAGGATGTTTTTATAGTACAATGACCTCTTATCTGTCAAACGATCAAGGGAATTTTGATTTGTCACTTCATGACCCATTTAAGCTACGTGAGAGCTGTGTTTGCAAAAAAAGTTTACCACTTTATTTGCAAAATATTCACCTCCAACACGCATTCAGAGAACATCACAATGCATGCATGTTGTGTTGATGCGAAAGCAGTTTTGTAAATAAAAGTCATGAATTGTTTTTTGCTCAAATAAAGCACTCGTGTTGCTTCATAGAATTGAGGTTAAACCACTGGAGTCACCTGCATTACTTTTATGATTTCCTTTGTTCCTTGATGGGAACCAGCATTCCAGTATTTTTGGAGGAAGTTGAATCTGAACAGTCTTTCCTGCTCTGTGAAACAGATATGCGCTGAACTTTACTGTTTGCAACTGGACACACCGGATACACATATCCTGAAATTTACATCTGCTGAATGTTGTGTTGATTCAAGCACTGCTATACTGTGTTGCAAAGTCGAAGGCATTGACTCAACTTCACTGACATTTAGAGACTTAACACACAGGACTTACATTCACTGACATGTACAGAACTTGACCATTTGATAAGCAGCTTTCATATTATTTCTAATGACAGAAATGCCTATATTGTGCATTCATCGTTTATTTTAAAAGTGAGACTTCCATGATGTAAAGTGTCTTGTTTGTTCAATTGCCTAAAGCAGAAGAGTCGGATCTTGCTTCTTAACCCTTTCATTGTGCCACTGGACCAGGGTGGTCTGATTGATCTCCACCAGCTGAAGAATAGTGTCCTGCATGATGGCACCATTGGAGAGGATCAGTTGCCAGATCTTGCAGTAATCATGCAAATGAGAGACCAGCAACACAGCGAACCCTTTCGCTTCCTCCTCAGACTTTGATGAATGCGAAAGAGCCTGGTGAAAATGGCCTCCACAAGATGACGCAGTCTGAACATTGGGCAGTTGAAGCTGTAGACCCCAACACACATAGTTTCAGGCTGTCCACTCTAGGGGTGAAAACAGCCTTCTTTTGAAATATCCAGGCTGTTGATGTTGATGCTTTGCACCACCTGCCCTGCATAGGTGAGAAGAGGGGAGGGTTTTGTGGTGACTGATGCTGTGGCCTGGTCTTGGTTCCACCTGTTCAGGCCGTCCAGGAGATACAACTGAAAATTCAGTGTGTTAGCACTGGTTCCAGTAAAGAAGTGAACAATGAAAAACATGAAAGTGAGTTTGAATTTTATGAGTTTTTTCAGAAAATATAAAGAGACATTATATATTTGATTGTGTTGAATTTGTACCATACAGCAATAATAAAGAGCCTCAAACCTGGAATGAACCTACCTAGCATTGTTCGGGAGGCAGATACACTCTGTCAGTTTAAATCTAGATTAAAGACCCATCTCTCTTAACCTGGTGTACACTATCACATTTCTATAATTCAAATCCGTTAAAGGATTGTTAGGCTGCATTAATTAGGTCAACCGGAACCGGGAACACTTCCCATAACACCCGATGTACTCGCTACATCGTAAGAAGAATGGCATACGCTTACATAAGTCTCTTTCATTCTTATTCCAAGGTCACCGTAGCCATACGGATCCAGTCCATATCCAAATCAGATGGTGGATCAGCACCTAGAGACGACCTCTACAGCCCTGAATGTCAGCAGAGACCATGTCAACTAGATGCGTCCCAGAGACAGATCCTCTGTGAAGACCTTGTCATCTCGACGACCATCGGGACAAGACCACAGGAACCAGACAAGTCCTCTGCACAATCTGACCTGTGTTGCAGCCTGGAATTAAACCACGCCATGCTGGTTTCGTCTGGCCAGAGGATAACTGTTTAACACTATAAAGCTGCTTTGACACAACCAGTATTGTATAAAGTGCTATACAAATAAAGGTGACTTGACTTGACTTAATCACTTGCATGTTATGCATCTTATGCACTTTATTCCTTTATCATTTATGGTATTCAATTAGTTATGGAAGGAGTCATCTGACACTCTCACACTTACCTAAAGTGGTGTGACCAAAACCCAAAACATATTATGGTGCCACGTGTGAGAACCTCTACACAGAGAATTGGGATACTTTTTGGGATAGACCAGGCCTGTTAAAAAATACAGTATCCATCCTTCATGAAAAGGTGTGGCTGTCTTTTCTTGGAATCTGGGTTAATAAATGTCAGTGTTTGACTCACTGGGGCCCCTGCCAGGAAACACAGACTGGCTTAACCGACTGCCTTCTAGCTGTCTCGAGGCGTCAGAGTTCATATAAATCACCTCACAAGGAAACTGTCAAGTAGATTTCATCAGATAGAGACTGTTCAATCAACAATCAAAAAACAACACTACAATATCAATGCCCCTACAATATTAAAGTCCACAAGTAGAGGTAGAGTCTTTTCACATTTAGCTTTTAAACATTAGAATAGTATTTCTGGCATAATTTAGGAGTCAGACACATGGTCTCGGTATCAGTCCAGACTAAACACTAATTTCTTCAACCAGGCACATACCTAACTTGTGTCTCAAAGTTATATTGCATTAGTCAGGTCTGCCAGGATTTTAACTCTGCACAGCAAATCAGCAGTGTTAAATCTGTTCTCTCCAGTGAATCTGCTTGTTAGATATCATTACCAATGGTCTACCAAACTACCAAATGTGTGGTACTTTTACTCTGTAGAGAGTGTAATGAATAGAGAGCATTTTAAGGGCTCTTGGCATGAATTTTTTTATTGTAAATATAGGTAAATATCTATGTGCTGTACTAGGGAGGATGCAGTACTCCAGGAACAGTTTGAAAACTCCTACTGTATTCAATTGAGGATGGAAAAAGTAATCATTATTCTTATAATCAATGAATCATTATCCTTTCACATTGCTTTTCACATATTGACGCATTAGCATCCTCTACCCCAGAATCGGCTTTGACCAGACTTGCAAACACCGGTATCCTACCACCGCTACACATCTTGAGAACAGATCTAAAGCATTAATGAATGTGGGTAAATAATCCCCAAACATGATTGGGCATTGCTCGCATCAGCCAGCTGCTAACATTGCTAGCATCTTTTCTGCAGTCAGATGTTTGTGACAATCAGATCTTTCAAATAGAAATCAGATGGGTAAAATAGAGATCACGGTCCTCCCACGATTTTGAATAGACAACTGAACAACATAAAATGTCATTTACTAAAGCAGTGGTTCTCAACCACACCACCACCATCCGCCACAAATCTATGGAAATAATGATTAAATGACAAATTCATTTTTAACGGTCACTTGTTGCCACCTACTGATGTAAAGATGTAATCAATACAATCTTCATTTGTCAATTACTTTCAAAAAGTGATTTACTCTATTTTAATCTCTACTGACATTGGTGATATTGTGATAATTTAACTTTTTGTAACAGAAATAACCATATATGTGGCTGACAAGACTGTTTGTAAAACTGTTTAATATATGACAACTGCTTTTTTTCAGCAGTAGCACTAACATTAATTTTAATGTTCTGGGGTCTCATTAATAAAACTCTCCATAGATTTCATCCTAAAAGTGTACGTATGCACAAAAGCAAGATTTTGTGTATGCACAAAAGTTTTCAGATTTATAGAACCATGCGTATGCCAGAACCTGCGCAAAAATCCCTTTATAAAACCCAGTCAGGGGAAGATTATGTGTACGTGCATCTCCACCCCGACTCCACCACCATATATGGAGCTTACAACGCCTAGTTTTACTATGCAGGGAATATCAGATATGGACCATAAATGCCATACACAATTATTATTGCTAAAAAAATCATCCAGTATCCTTGTCATGTTTTAGAATAAATACATCAAAATATCCATAGAAACAAAACTGTTTAAAATAGTTCTCAGATACATATTTTAGAATATAGTTGATCTCATTCTTTTCCAATGGCCAAATAGTATTTCAATTGTTTTAAACAATTTAAATCAAATTCAATTTATGCAGTTTTGCTGATAAGGTGAACATCTTTTAGCTATTTTTAGCCTATATTTATTGCATTGTAAATAGAATTGTTTGACTCGGGACGTCACTGACAAAGTATTTTAAAAAGGAAACGTGCAAATTACCATTTTCTTCAAGTTGTATCCTTCAAATACAGTGGTATTTTTCATAATGTTGTGGAGATGCCTTGAGATGATGTGCAGCTGTGCTTGTACAGTAAGCTATTATCACTGGACCTATTCAAACCAGACAATGGACCGTGCGACCACTGAATCCAGAGTGTTTGCCATAATATCGAAGTAAGTGTGCATCATTGATCATTGTTCTCGCTAAAAAATATTTTCTCATAACATGAGATCTGCAGTTTAGTTTAAAGATGAATTATTGTGCACCTACAGCACTCCTTGCTGTCATTATAACAGCATGCCATAGGAAAAGTGATCAGGCGCATCCACTAAATATGTCTATTTAACTTCTGCGTAAGGACTTTATGTAATTTCAGTGCTTATCTCCATTAATGAGAGTGGAATATTTTATGTAAATGTGTATATCGAAATGAAAACAGTTTAAAATCGTTGTTTACTTCATTACTTTTCTCACTCCAGGAAAAAGAGTGCGTACGCATGGTCTAGAATGTCCGTACATATTTACGCCAAGTTTATTTTTTATAAATCCTGATATGTGTGTGCGTGGAAAATTGTGTACGCAATTTCTATGCCCATGTTGTGTGTACGCAATGAGAACCCAGGTGTGTTCATACTTTTAAAAGGTTTAACAGACTTAAACCTTCAGGCAAATCGTGATATTGATCCAAACTGTGACAAATGACATATAGTAATGCATTACTTTTAAAAGTAACTTTCCCCAACACTGCATATAGAACCATCCAATTTAACTCATATGTTCTGGACTTATCAATCTCTTTTTGACTCACTCTCAGCTATCATGTGTTACCATTTATCCTTCTCCATTAGTTGACCTGTTTGGAGTCCTGCCTCCTGAGTGCACATTTCCATATTATTTTGTTAAGCTGGTAGCTGTTCTCACACTTTTAGAGAAACGCTGTATTTTGTTGCATCCAAAGAGATTGCAACTTTAAACAATTAATCATGACGCTCTCCCACCCAAACAAACTTGGTGCAAGAGGACTATATCTACTTCTCCTTCCATCATCCTTTAGCAGTGTGTGCCAATCCACTCAACCTGAATGACTCACACATACCTGGTCAGTATCTAAATGACCACAGGATTTCTATCACCACACAACAACAACAACCACCGCTCACTGCTACGATAGCAGCAACATTAACACATGTTTACAATACAAGCGTGAACCCAGTGTGCCTTTCTCTATATCTGTTCTGTTAAATGTAGGGTAGGCAATTTCAGAGAGGCCAGCAATCGCAAGCTAGCTTTGAATGCATAAGATACCACCCTTCCTGCAAATCACTCTTCAAAGCCACGCCTCCTCCAAAAACACATGAACGTGCACAGGCCGACCAGAGTCTAACCGGCGACACGATGAGAGACGGGGTTGGTGGAGGGTTGAATGCAACGCTGTCAGATTCCCTCATGTCTCATTCACCAATGAGAAAACTTTACAGTACAAAGAGCATAATATTACAATAATAACACCTTCCATTCTTGCTCGGTCTGCAATAGTGTAATGAAATGCACTGATGACCTGAAATGTTGAGCAGAGGTATGCAAATACAGTGTTTCCCACAGGATTTTGTTAGACTTGTGGTGGCAGGTGACGTTGCATATTCATTTGCATATTTATGACGTCATTGCGTCAAGTTTGCATTCAAGTTTTGGCACTTCGGATCTGTTCTACTCTATGAACTGTCACATACAGGTGCATCTCAATAAATAACTTTTCCACGACATTCTAATTTATTGAGATGCACCTGTACTACTCACATGGTGAGGATCACAGTATGAGAATCGTGTGATGTCACTATGATTATCGCATGATCTCACGTGTTGACTGGGTGGTGTGTCCCACTCTTGTGTTTCCAATGAGAGTTCTCTTAAGAGTAGATAGCCCTGAATTGTGATTGGTGCCAGGAATCCAAGAGGATCGAATAAGCTATTCACTGTTGAAAGCACTCCTCTTCGAGTGTATGGCTTTTCAGTGTTAGGCACCTGGAAGGTGAACGTGTGTGACATGAGATTCCACTGTACTCCCAAGCTTCTCTGCTCAGGTAAGTCGTCCGTGGAGAGGTCAAGGTATTTGATGTCCTTTGCCAAGTCTTTATTTGGAAAGGCATCTATTACTTTGGCTCTGTTCACTGCAATTTTATGGAGTCTGAGGTTTGAGACTGCAAGTGCCTCTTGTGTCCTTTTGAGTACATCAATTGCCTCCTCCTCTGTAGGAAATTCTTCACCTGCTGAAAGATCAAGGTTTTTTTTGGCATTGAGAAATTATGATTTCCAAGCAAGATAGTTTTCGGGACGGTCGTCAAATTTGTTAAGCCCTGATGTCACAAGCTGGTTTCGTGCTAAGAACTTAGCCAAGTCGTGTGTGGCCGCATCATGACCAGAGTGATGAGTTGTATGACTTATGTTTTGTCCAGAATGGGGCACAGGAGCAGCTGGACTCTTAGAATGGCGTGTAAAGCCATGTGAAGACTGGGGAACAGGAGGTTTACACTGATCTCCTTTCTCGCTGCCACTGTATTCACTAGCCTTCCAAGAGGACAGAACATGATAGACCAGTGAAGAAGGCTTTTTCCCTCTATCATCCTCTAGATCTTGAGCTAATTCAGGCTTTGAATTCTCTTTGGTTGCTACAGTGTCACTAGGTTCACTGTGTTGTTTTACATACTCTTCAGTACGTTGCCTAGGACTTTGCTGTGGAAGGTGGATAGATGAACTATGATGTGACTTTTTCATTTCTATATCTGCGACAGCAGCTTCCATGACTGCTGCTTCTGCCATTGCAGCTTCCGCCTCTCTCTCCTTCTCGATTACATCTAATTTTGCTTCAAGGCGAGCTTTCTCTATTTTAATTTCCATTTCCCTCTGTACAAATGAGGCTCTTGCCTCTTTGCTTTTATTGTTGTGATTATGTTTATGATTATTTTAATTCCTTTTTATGTAAAGCACTTTGAATTACCATTGTGTATGAAATGTGCCATATATATAAATAAACTTGCCTTGCCTGCGCCCAGATATGTAGTTCTGGCAAAAACATCAGCAGGGGCTGAAAGACACCATCGCCTTACGTACAGTAAATACTGTAGTAACTATGGTACATCTTATTTAAAATAAATAAATAAAATAAAATAAATAAAAAAAGTCCAGAGTTTAGAGGAATTTGTCATGGCAAGCATGTTAACGATTGAAACAGTCTAGATGAACTCCACAGAAATGCAAAGCACTGATAATCTCATGTCAGCATTCAGTAAATGTCCACAATGTTTCATGAAATATCGTTAACATGATAATAAACGACATAATCCGTGAGAAAATTTTTAGATTTCCCTTTTTTAACAGAGAAGCTAATGTGGGACGGTAACGTGACTTTTGCAGCAACATGCTTTTGTATTTGACCATCCAATCGCTTAAAAAACTCAATAGTAGTTTGTCTGTGTGTAAGGGTTATAATATCATTAACCTGTGACTTTACCTTCATCACTTGAGGCAGATTTCTCCTCCATTCTTCTCCAATCAATCTGAGACGCTTACATAATGTATAACTATTTGAATACGTCAAATAACGTCGAATAAAAGTAATTTTCTAGAAAATCTATTGATAAATTATCACTTCTAATTGACGAGTGTAATCAAACAGTCAACGTTAAACGCAATAGACACGCCCCCTAGAAATGCCCCGCCCACTCTAATTAATATTAATTTGAGACAGAATGCGGCCGATTTAATTGGTCTGGTACATTGGGGCAAAGCATATTTCACCCGTGTTTAACTTTTCAGTGTGCACAATTCAATGGCTACTACAGTTTCCAAGTGTCATTATTCAGTAAATTGCTGTTCCTTTTGTCTATAGTGTGAGAAAAGCGAAAACGGTTGTCAAGTGATGTTATGCTGAAATCTGTGACTAGACGGCGCTGTTTCCTATGCATGTGTACATATGCATGTGTATAATGTGACCGTTATTTCAGACAGTACGAATCATTTAGATTATTACTGTTTTAGATGCTGGTTACAATGGTGAACAGACTTTAGTCTTTGCAACTTCAGGGATCTTATCTATGCACAATCAGCTTGTAACACTCCAAAGAGAAAGGAAAACTTGAAATCGCATCATATGACCCCTTTAATGAATTCTGGACAAAATATTGGTCCATAATTCCACCAGAGAAAAAGTCCATCCCCTGTTGTTCTCTCACATCAATACCCACCAATTTATTTATTTAGAACAGTTTTGGACTGATTTCACTTGTAAACGGTATTGGTCCATGCAGATTTATCTCCTGATTCAGATGACAACGTTTTCATTTTATATATTTATATATTTCAATATTATAGATAGAGTGCTCATATAATTTAGCTGGAAAAATGTCTTAATGATGGATTTGTTAATTGCGCAAACACAGCTTTTTGCTTCACCAGACCTTAATTGATGGACTGGAGTGGTGTGGATTACTTGTGGATTATTGTGATGTTTTTATCAGCTGTTTGGACTCTCATTCTGACGGCACCCATTCACTGCAGAGGATCCATTGCTGAGCAAGTGATTTCTCCAAATCTGTTGCTGTTGTATAAAGCGCTATAGAAATAAAGGTGACTGTTCTGATGAAGAAACAAACCCATCTACATCTTGGATGGCCTGAGGGTGAGCACATTTTAATTTTTGGTTCAACTATTCCTTTAAATGTTTAAGTCAAATTTGTTTTGTAATGTGTTTGCTTTTCCTTTACAGAGGGTGAATATGAATAGTGAAAAATTAGAACGGTGTGACTGCACTTGGATTCATGACTATTATTTCATATTCTGGAAACTTCTTTAAATCGTCTATAGCAAAAATGGTGAACCATGATTATTTTAATATCGTGATACATATTCATTTTAAATTTATAGAAATATAACTGAAGAGCCAACAAATGATGGAGCACAAGGAATGGAAGGTATAGATGAATTGTTTTTGGTATTCAGTGAGAAGTTATCATCATTTTGGTAAGTTTAACTAAGCTCAATCTCTGTTGTTCAGGTTCAGTGGAAGTCCTGACTGAAGCAACAGTAGAAGTGTTTGTTCCTCCAGATCAATCTACTACTGTCAGCACTACGCCAGACATCTCTACTGCCTCACAGGTCTGGAGCACAATTTACATGACATACTTCATATACTTTATATACATTTACTGTAAAAACTGGCAGCAGTGGTTGATAGAATTTTTTTTTTTAAATATAGTGACAACTTGCAGTACAAGCAAGCACTTACTTCTGCTGTCATTTTAGGTCATGACCACCAGGTCAATAAAACTTGGCTTAAGCTTAACATCTAAAACAGATAGTACAGATTTGCAAAATATATTGTGCATTATTCACCTCGTGTACAGCTATTAGGTGTACAGCTTCATAGCCCATCAGAGATATTTGCAGGTCCAGCTACTGCAACATCCACAATACACTGCTCTCAACTGTCTGCTGGAAAATGAGGGGTGCTGGTGGTGATCTGTGGTTCATTTTATCGTGCTAACAAAAACATGGATCTCAACCTGCCATTATGAAGTGTGTTCCACTCCATCAAGTGGACAAGATAAGTTTATATAGACAGATCCTCGCCCCCTCAATTTTGACCAAGGGAGTGAGTCTACTTATATCTACACTGCAGGCAGCTCTATATAACACAATGCAACACGATTGTGACAGCACAGCAAATTATATTTCACTCCACCCCACACAACTCTAGTGTATAATATATTTATTAAATATATAATATAATAATAGTATAAAATTTGTATATATATATATATATATACTTGTAGATACTTTAAGATGATTTTATTTACACATAGTTTAGTGTATTTTTATTTTCATATGTGCAATTATAAATATTTTATTCAATAGCCCAAGTATGTATATAGGCCCACAGAACAAAATAATAATTATAATAATAAAACCACTCCATAGCAGATTCCAAGTCATCTAGGGCTTAGGGCATTAATCTTAAACCCATTGTATGGGTTCTGCCAGTAGTGGGCATTTGTGTAATGTAAACAGTGCCACACATCAGAGGCCACAAGACAGAGGCAAGTTAGCGAGGGAGGGCAATACAAAATTAACTGGAATACAGCCCTTGTATGGCAGGTGTGCTGGAGCAATTTGGAGTGAAACTCGGCAGGTCATAAGCCCTCCAGTAGCAGGACTGGACACCCCTGGTTTACAACTCAACAAATAGATCCTGTGTGGTTGTAGAGGTCTTCTCCAGCATTGTATCATGGACCTAGCAGAAATAGTGTATACATGAGGGGCTCTTCTCCTGTGATGGTTTGTGATCCTTTTGCATCTATGCCTTTCCACCATATTGAAACTTCACCCTCAAAAACACCTAATTGTGGTGATAACGGTAGTCAGTTTCTCACACGTGGAATCTAAAGGGATCTGCCAAAAACCAAAAGATCTAACCAGAGTAGAGAACATGGTTGCCTTAGATAACTTTGGAGCAAGATCTTTGAGTTGAAAGGGATCATGAATCTTTCATGCTTGACTGCTTTAAGATATTTTAAGTCTACAGTTGAGCTCTTAGAGTAAGAGAGGTGATGGCAATTTGGTGATGGCATTATACTTCACATATACTTTTATCTACAGCAATTTACAAATGAAGAACAATATGGGTAGTAAAGTGCAACTGGTCATCATACACTTCCCTCAGGTTCCTTACTGTCCTGGCTGACGATGTTGTTGTTGTAGAACCCAGTTGAACAGTTATGTTGTGGTCGACTGACAGTTGGCTCTGTCAATGAGCTCTGTTACATGGAGCTGTGTTTTCATAAGTGAAAAGTGATGTGACGTATGGTAACCCATACTAGGAACTTGTGCTCTGCATTTCACCTATCCACTCTTTAACCATCAGGCCACAACTGCCCCAGGTTGAGCTGAAGGTGACATTTCTTTATCTATGCTGAGATGTCTGAAAGGCAAGCAGAGATATGAGCTGAGATGGTGGAGTTGTCAGGTTGGAACAATAGCTAGAACTAAATAGCATCTGCATAGAAATTATGGAAAAAGGTATTTTCCTTAATGATCGAGCCCAGATAGGATATGTTTGTGGAGAAAAGGAGGGGACTAAACACTAAACCTTGAGGTACCCCAGTGATTAGTGACTTGAATGACTCAGACACTCCTCCTTTTCAGGAAACTTTAAAGGATCAGCTCATTAGATAAGACTAAAGCCACCTATTTGCCAGACCCGGCAATGCCCAGGTCAGAGAGGATCTGGTGATTTAAAGTGTTGAAAGGTAGAAGAATAGGACTAGCAGAATAAATAAAATTCTTTGGATTTCACTCTTGCCAGCCAAAGATTTCATTACAGATGAGGGTGCGTTTCCCATACAATGACATAATTTATGCTTAATAAAATGAATTGTTAGAGACATGAACTAGCTAGTCATGGGCACAAAAAGCATCTCTTTCATTGTTTTAACAAACTACAAATGCTGTTAGCTGGTTTATTTTGCTCAAGAGCATAAACTATTTAAGTCTATGTAATACTAACCACAGAAGCTGTAGTTCCAACCCCACCTTTGTGATGTTGCCTGTGAATGTTCATTGGAACTATGATTTTGGGAAAGACTGAATCACAGAACTATGTTGGTAACAACAGAACTTGCAATCATAGTTAATGTCACTATAGGCAAACAATGGTTTTGAAACAATGTTTAGGCTAACAGTGCATCTTGTCATTGTAAAGGAAAGTAGAGAACTAATTGAACACAATTGAGGGGTTTTGACATAAAAAGGAATGCTAGAGAGAAGTTTCTGGTTTTCAACTGCTGTAGAATTAAATGTTGTTTGTTTTTAGCAGAGGAATTACCCAAGCCTGCTTAAATGCAATTCAATTCACGTTTATTTGTATAGCACTTTTCACAATACAAATTGTTGCAAAGCAGCTTCACAGAAAATTGAAGTTTCTACATTATTTTTAGGAGTAGCTTATCAGTGGTGAATATGTCAAGGTGTGTCCATATGGCAGAAATGTACGGTACAAATCATGCAGTTAGTTAATGACATGTTTTCAAACAAACGGTGAACTATTAACAGCAATGATTATATGTTGTGATCAAACTTATAGCAAAATATGGTAGTTTTGTATGCTGGTTCAGGGTTGTCGTCATCTGAGGTCCTCGGAGGTGTTGGCATCATCTCTTCTCAGGTGTTCGGTCATCTCAGATCTTCGTATGGGCTGGATACAGACTGAAGCTTGTGAATTCCTAGTTATCTCGGGATGCCAACCCCGTGGCAGAAGCAGAGAAGCAAATAGAGAAAAATTAGCGTAGCTGCTGTTCAAACCAAGCAAAAAATTATGTGTTAAAACCAAGCAAAGAATGGTAATGTGCATTTTATCCGATATAAATGAAGTACAGGGTTATGAGATACATTATGTGAATGCTTGGCTAAAGAGATGTGTCTTTAATCTAGGTTTAAACAGAGAGAGTGTGTCTGAACCCCGAACATTATCAGGAAGGCTGTTCCAGAGTTTGGGAGCCAAATGTGAAAAAGCTTGACCTCCTTTAGAGTCTCAAAAAATATTGACAATGTGTTATTTTGACGTGCAATTTCAGTTTTGTGTAATGTGATCATCGTGGATTTTTGTGTAAAATTGCAAAAATATAATTAATTCATGCATGACGGCGATTTAAACCTAATTCACTTCAATAAAGATAACTATACGCTATTCTTGTCATGAGTATGAAGGTGTGGGGGTGCTGCTGTGCAAATTCCACTCATGTGTAGTACATGTTAACGCAAAGATTCGTAGAAAAAATATAAATGTTGGACTCTGTGGTCGATTCTGTGTTAAGGTAAGGCATGCTATTCACAATTATGCGTTGTGGCTGGGTTGTTATAGGTCTGCGTGACTCTCGATGTCTTAGGTCTAACTGAACGGAGGAATTATGGTATTCTTCTGTAGCCTGACGACGAGTAACTTTAACCGTTGTTCATGTGAACTCAAAGAAAGCCTGATGCTTTGTTTATAGACTATTTGTGGGTGGCTGTTTGTTGTTTCACCTATCAATTTGTGTCGATAAAGTATAATAGGGTAGATCCTGTATAGTGATTTATCCTATATAGTGCTTGCATAAAGCAAGTAGTGCATACACTTGTAGCTGTTATGTATCTTTGTAAGTCATTGTAAGCCCACGCGCAAGCGCACAACCCCCCCCTTATAAAAAATAAAACAAGTGGGCTCCCCCAAAGTCCATGGTATAATTGGAACACTGCTTTTGCCCCAATAAACTCCTAATTTGCTGCTTAGTATGGTAGTTGTTACGTTTAGGTATTGGGTAGGATTAGGGATGTAGAGTATGGTCATGCAGAATATGTGCTTTATAAATACTAATAAACAGCCAATATGTTAATAATAGGCATGATAATAAGCAACTAGTTAATAATGTGAATTGGTCCCTATACTAAAGTGTTACCAAAATATTTAACCCGGAAAGTTGTTTAAACCTTTTGGGGAATTATGTAAGTTAAACATTATTGCAGTGATTATTTAATAGCTCTCGTAAAACATTTGCAGGAATTGGATCTTCACAATGTGGTTCCTGAGCAGCCAGTACATCAGGTCATCGAGTTCAGCATTACACTGATGGACTATGGATATCAGGAGATACTGAGAGACACTGATTCACCTCAGTATCATGACCTGTCTCACCATCTTCAAGATCAGGTTTGTGAAAATTATAAACAATGATCCAGATTTCAGTGTTTTTGAGGAAGTTGTGCACATAATAGCACATACTATGATTTTCTGCAGATTTACTTTGATAAATATACAGCATTTAGACCAGTAAATTATAACTAAACACTGAAGAGATGCACAGAGATATGAAAATTATATTATTATTTACTCAAATAATTAATTAATTAATTAATAAACACAGACACTTGAGTTTAAATTAGACATACACTCTTAAAAATAAAGGTGCTTCACGATGCCATAGAAGAACCTTTTTGTCTAAATGGTTCCATAAAGAACCTTTAACATCTGAAGAACCTTTCTGTTTGACAAAAGGTTCTTTGGGGCGAAAGAAGGTTCTTCAGATTACAAAAAGGTAAGAAAGAGATGGTTCTTTAAAGAACCTTTGACTAAATGGTTCTTTGTGGAACTTAAAATGGTTCTTCTATGGCATCGCTTGAAGAACCTTTTGAAGCACCTTTATTTTTAAGAGTGTAGTATTAAGTTGATGTAATAATCAACATCAAGATAATGTTTGCAACTTAAAAGGTTTAATTAACTCAATAAATATTAATTTTAATAGAATTTCAACTTCCAACCATGCATGTATTTAAGTTGCATGTCCCTTGAATTTCTTTTTAGAGTGCATGAGGCTCAGATTATTCAACAATGTTGTAGGAAACTTCACATGTTCTGTGAATCTGTTGGAGATCTTTCTGTTCTGTCTTGATGTTGACAGTGATTGTGCTATCTGGCAGGACTTACTAATACATTTGCCCATACATATATAATGGGCAACATAAGATGTTAAAAAACTGCATGCTTGTTTGTTTGTTGCAGATGCAACACGCTTTTGCTGACCTACCTGGATTTATGGATGTCCAAGTGTTAAGAATTAGGTAGGTGTACTCATTTATCCTGACTTTCATTATAACAGCAGTGACCAGATGTTCACCTGAGCTCTGAATATATAATCATTTACATTTACACTGAGATGCAAACCCATTTGTGTTTGTATTCTGCTTCTCTACCATCATGCTACTATTCATATTTCACTAGGAAACTGTTTTGTGCATGACTGATTTCTTGTTGCATTTGATTTTTTTTCTGTTTCCTTTCCTACATGCAAGTGAGGCAGAAGCACCTAAAGGGTAAAAGTTACATTTGTGTGTAATGTGTTGAATAATGTGTCGAGTCTTTGTGTACATCACCTTTAGTTTCTATTGTTTGGAGCGTCTGATACATGAGTTAATATAAATGCACATTGCTACTATTTATCCAGAGCTGGAGGACTATCTGCAGTCTACACAGCTGTTTTTGAGACTACTGTACCTACCATTGCTGATGTAAATCTGGACATCGGCACGGTTGTTTCATCTACAGGACAAAGTCTGAAGGATATGATAGTTAAAGCACTGAGCTAAAAGGCATCACTTCTTGATCTTAATTCACTGACCTTTGAGACAGGTAAATGTATAAAAATGAATAATTTATATTAGTATAATAAGTAATGCATAAAACATGTATTTCGATTCACAATTTATTAAAAAAAAATAAATAAATCTTGTTTGATTATCTTGTACACGTTCTTCACGTAGTATTTAATAGTTGTGTACACATTTTCTCGCTTCAGGCAAAGACCAGTCTCCAACCAGAATGCCTGTCCCTGAGGTTTCTGAAGACATTATAACTGAGGTGACTAATATAATTAAGCAAGTAGGAACAAGAGACTTTCTATATTCTATATTGTCAATATAGTCATTACTAAAGGAGCACAGCTCACAGAGATTGATGCCTGTGATGCCTTCCATATTGACATATAGCACAGCTTTATTGCTTTAAAAATGGTTACCAAATTAAAATAAATAAATAAGGACACAGCCTTTAATGAAAATAACAGTCATCTTTTATGAAACATAACATCCCTAAATGCAATAACATAATTCTACACCTGTTAATTTGCAGACCTTTGATCAAGATTCATATGGTGACCTCAGTTTTCCAACAAAAGGACCAAAGATTGAAGTTCATATTTCATCAGGTGGCGATGAGAATGTTTTGGAGACCATTATAGACCCAATTTCGGACACAGACAGCACCACAACAACAAAATCAGAATCAGAAACAGTTGAACCTGAGAGTGATGCAGTCATTATACACCAGCTTGAAACTATTAAAGGGGAAACTGGTGAACTCATAACAGAGATTTTTCAAGTTCCACCAGTAGAGGAAGACAGTAAACCAGTTGTTATTGATGATAAAGACAACAATTGGTCTCCAACATCTTCATCCGCTGCCTCAGCATTACCCCCGAGTGAAGAACAGCCTAGAACTACAGAGAAACCAACAGCAGATAGTCCTAAATGCAATAACATAATTCTACACCTGTTAATTTGCAGACCTTTGATCAAGATTCATATGGTGACCTCAGTTTTCCAACAAAAGGACCAAAGATTGAAGTTCATATTTCATCAGGTGGCGATGAGAATGTTTTGGAGACCATTATAGACCCAATTTCGGACACAGACAGCACCACAACAACAAAATCAGAATCAGAAACAGTTGAACCTGAGAGTGATGCAGTCATTATACACCAGCTTGAAACTATTAAAGGGGAAACTGGTGAACTCATAACAGAGATTTTTCAAGTTCCACCAGTAGAGGAAGACAGCAAACCAGTTGTTATTGATGATAAAGACAACAATTGGTCTCCAACATCTTCATCTGCTGCGTCAGCATTACCCCCGAGTGAAGAACAGCCTAGAACTACAGAGAAACCAACAGATAGACTTTAATTTAAACACTATACCAGAAGATGACATCATATTTAACCCAGTAACCACTGTCCACATTTTGTTCACCACTGCAACAACCGTTAGTCCTAGGTCTGAACAACCAGAGTTGGTTGTCACAACCGACTTTAGCATCACCCTGCAGCCTTCAACTGAACCAATTGATCCAATAACTGAAGTGACAGATTCTAATGAAATTCCAGAGGTGCCTCAACCAGTGGATCCTGGAATAGTAGTAAAGGAAGAAGAAGAAGTGGTGATGGCTGAACCAGACAAAGAGACTAAGTCTGAAGTTGCTTTATCCAATGTAAAAGTTGTGACAATAGAAACTGTAGAAGTAACTGAACCTGAGAATGATGTTGTTTTAGAAGATCGGGTATTACGACCTGAAGCAGTGACTATAGTAACAGAAACTCATGCCGAGTATGGCACATTAGAGCCTGTGGAATCAGTTGTGCTACCAGAACCAGAGGATGAGATTGGAAAATCAACTAACCAGGATGAAGTAGAACCCAGAACCCGAGGAAAACTTTTAGTGCCAGTACCAGAGGTCATTATAGAATCAAAAGAAGATGTTCAGGAACATAAAACCGATGAGGAGATTAAAGTGAAACATGAGGATGATGTTCAGGCAGCCAAGAAGCCAGGAACTGAGACAGTACAGCCTAAGGAGGTAAGTACTGAAAGAGAAGCTGATGAATCAGAACCTGCTGATGTTGTAGAATATGAAGGCAGCGTCAAAACTGAACAGCCCACTGTGTAGATCGCAAGTCAAGTTCCCAAAACTACTGAAGGCTCAGCCAAACCTCCTGCAGACATGATTAAGATTAAACCACCAGAGATTTCTGTCACAGAAAATTACCTTGTTGAGAATATTGACTATTACCAGCCTGAAGAAGGTCATAATTTGCCCTTTGTGGCAGTTGACGGTGTTCAACTTGGCACAGATATTAGTAAACCTGAACATGTGGAAGACTTTGGGGTTGAGGACCAACTCTCCAAACCTGGGGTTATTGAGGGAGTTCTTGATATACCAGATCTGGTTACAGAGGACAACACCACAGAACCAGATGTGGCTATTGTTCTCCCTACTGTATCAACGGCCTCAGAATCTCTACCTGAAATGATCACAGAATCAGCTTCGAAGAGAGATAAGGACCTATCATCTGTTGTGGGAGATACTGAGGAGCCACAGCTCACACAGAGGGGTGAGAGAGTTACGCTATGTGTGTTTCTCAATAACAATGTTTGGTTAATCTAAACACATTTTTAGAGTTAACATCGAAAATGTTTACAAAACAAGATTTAGCTATCATCTGAAACACTGAACTATTTTTGAACTACTAATCAATTTATAATGATTTCCCAGAGGAAGGCACTCTGACAGAAGATCTCCTTGTAGAACAAGAAGAAACTGCATCACTACCCATGGAGACATTAGCAACTGTTAAACCTTTGACAACTACACCTGCAAACCTTGACCTTTTTGAAATAGTCCTAACAGATGTATCAGTCGTTACACCAACATCTTTGGAAAAGGATTATGATTCACCAACTGAAAAAGTACAATCAACTGTTGTCCAGGACTTGCCATCTACTATTGGAGATATTGAGGAGCCACAGCTCACACAGATGGGTAAGAGAGCTATGCTATGTGTGCTTCTCAATACAAATGTTTGGTCAAAGAGATTTTTAGAAATATCCTTGAAAATCTGAAACAACGATATACGTATACCTTATAGCAAATTTACATCACTCTACAGGCTCTCTAATTTAAATGTGACACTGGAGCTGAAGCAGAATAATATAGGCTAAAACAGGGGTGTCCAAATAGTTTTTTTTAAAGGGGGCCATATTCGATGATTTGGACACATTGAGGGGCCGAATGCCTTTCCCTATATATATATATATATATATGACAGTAGCTTGAGTTGACACTTTGTATATAAAAAAATATGTAAATATTTTAACAACCTTGTTTTTAAAAGGTAAAAATGTATGCTATGTGTGCTTCTCAATACAAATGTTTGGTCAAAGAGATTTTTAGAAATATCCTTGAAAATCTGAAACAACGATATACGTATACCTTATAGCAAATTTACATCACTCTACAGGCTCTCTAATTTAAATGTGACACTGGAGCTGAAGCAGAATAATATAGGCTAAAACAGGGGTGTCCAAATAGTTTTTTTTAAAGGGGGCCATATTCGATGATTTGGACACATTGAGGGGCCGAATGCCTTTCCCTATATATATATATATATATGACAGTAGCTTGAGTTGACACTTTGTATATAAAAAAATATGTAAATATTTTAACAACCTTGTTTTTAAAAGGTAAAAATTTTTAATAATTATATGTAGAATGGCTTCATGTTTTTTAGTCTATTAACGCATTTATTTTGTATAAATAGAAATGCACAAAACTGCTTTTAACAAAAAATATCTGTGATTTGGCCTATTTCATTACTCCCTTACATTACATTCAATGTGTCTACATTAATAATATAATACAATTTGGTATGAATATCCTACATTTCTGCCACAACACAACACAGTTACAGTTAAGAGTTACTACAATAAATCCATTGAAAATGCTGGTGATTTGTGGATTGAAAAGTATTCTAACCGGTTTGTTGTCGCACGTGTTTCTCCTGTTTTCCGCGTCAGCGCTGTTTCATCTGCCTAACTAGTTTAAATCACCGTGACATCTGTGGTTTGTATGAGAAACCTCTGCTCCAAAGCTCACAGTGCTGTTTAGTGGTCTGGTGATCGAAAATTCGAGATCAGTCAGCGGATAAACACGTTGTTCTGGGCGGGTGCGGGTCCGTTCATACACAGGCCGCATTTGGCCCAGACATTGGACACCCCTGGGCTAAAAGAAAATAAGACACCCGAGTGCAGAAGTGACAGCAGCTGTTTTTGGTGAAAGTCTTCCTCCTCGTTTTTGAAAATAAACATACATAGATACAGGTCCTTGAAAGTGCTTGAATTTATTTTGTGCTAGAAGTTTTCTGGAAAAAAATTCCATATTATTCCCTCCGGTCCGCTAATGTGTTATTTCGCCAATACTTCGTGGCCATGGGCATCGCTAGGCCATTTTTAGGGGGGCTATAGTGTTCTTTTTCAATCAGCAGACAGCAGCGGCGCAGAGCGAGAAACAGAGGACAATGTGTGTGTTTAACGATAGATTGTTATAATATCTGCATCTGTGCAGTTTTGTTCTTTGTCATAAATACAGTTTACCAAGTTTTCGCTGCGTTCACCCCTCATCACGCCACACAGCTGTTTCCTCCAGTGAAAATGAAGCACATATGAATGCATAATTTATAAAACGATCATGTTGCCATTTTCATTTGAAAATTTAACTTTCAATGTAATAGATTTTTCAGTGCATGTGGCAAAGGTTTGCATGCTTGAGCTAAGGAAAGAGGGTTGTACTATGTGTGTAGCCTACAGTAAACAGGTGTGTGTGTGTGTGTGTGTGTGTGTGCATGTTTACGTGGTTTATGAGGATACAAATTTGTATAATAACATGGGTATGACATAGGTATTACAACGAGAAGGTGATTTATGAGGACATTTTCAGTGTCCCCGTAATTCAAAAGGCTTATAAATAATTCAGAATGAGTTTTTTTGAAAATCTAAAAATGCAGAAAGTTTCCTGTGAGGGGTAGGTTTAGGTGTAGGGTTGGTGTAGAAATCCTAGAATCGCCCCTGTTCGTGGCCTTTGCATACTAGGTTTTTTTTTCTTTTTTTTCCCCTTTATTCAGTTCCATCACACAAAGGCACAATGCAAACAGGGAAACGTTGGGAGAGGGTGATTTCGCTCTGTCCACTGCTGTTTAGAAGACTTTGCCAGGCACATTATAATGTGAAACAGGCACAGACCGAAGCTAAAGAAACCCAAAATGATACAGTCGATGGAGCATTACAACACTGCAGATACCTCTGCATTTCAATAGCCCACATCAGCCTTTCAGCATCAACAAAAATAACAGGATAAAAAAATAAAAAAAAATAATTAATAGAGCTACAACCAAGAAAAGGAATGCAGAAATTGGACAACCTTGTCGGATGCCTCGATTTATTTCAAATCTAGGAGATGTTCCATTGGCAAATTTAATAGAACTATTGTTACCACAGTACATAGTTCTTTCACTTTTGATGAAATATTGTCCGAAACCAAAGAGTTTTAATGAATCAAATATAAAATTATGGCTTACTTTATCAAAAGCTTTAATAAAATCCGTATTAAAGAGTCTCCATTTAATAAATTACTATACTGCACTAAATCAATAACTAAACGAATATTAGAGGAAATGTGACGACCTTTCATGAATTCACATTGAGTTTCATCAATTATCTCACTTTATTTCTGTAAAGTTCATTTCTGACTTTATATCTCACAATTAGGACTTTTTAATTCACAATTTTGAGTTTATATCACGCAATTCTGAGGGAAAAAAGTCCGAATTGGGAGATAAAAAGTTATTTTATTTTTCATTCAGTGGCGGAAACGGGCTTCCATAATGTACCGAATATTCTTCAGTTTTATGCAAAACAGAAATACGACAAATAGAATATCAGATCTCTGTTATTTGGCCAAAAATAAATGCAAAACTAAAAAATGCTTTTTTGGATAGTCGTGTTTGACACATGAAAACTGAAACAATGTATCTTACAAGGTAACACGATGTAACCTTGCTCTCACTCGAAACATGTCCCCACAATAAGTCCTTGAATTTGAGGGTATTGGACCTGGAAAGTCCTTGAATTTGAAGTTAACCAAGGTGTGGGAACCCTGTAACTATTTCAGTTTGCAACTATTTTACAGCTTAAAATGTAATTCATAACCTATCATTAATGATTTTCCAGAGGAAGACACTCTGACAGAAGGTGTCCTTGTAAAACAAGAGGAAGCGACTGCATCACTACCCATGGAGACACCTGCACCTCTGACAACTTCACCTGCAGACCTTGAACTGTTTGAAGTAGTCCTAACAGATGTATCGGTCATTACGCCAACATCTTTGGAAAAGGGTTCACCAATTGAAAAAGTACAATCAACATGCTTTCCAGGACATTGTATTTGAGTCAGAAAATGAGAAAGTGCTGAATGTGGAAACTGAAGACCCATTTATTCATTTAAAAGACCTAGCCACTGAGTTAGACCAAATAGAGGTAGTAAGTACGGAGACCATTGATCTCTTGAGTTATGACAATGGATACTCTTTTCCAAATGAAGCATATCCCTTAGAGACAACAAAAGTGCTAGCGCTCAAGTATTTCACTACTCCTTCAATGACCACAGCTAGCAAAGGCAAAGAACTAGTTGTGTTTTTCAGTTTGCGTGTCACAAACATGCTGTTTTCTGAAGATCTTTTCAATAAGAGCTCCGCAGAATACAGATCACTGGAAAACACATTTGTTGAACTGGTGAGTGCAGCTGTTTCAACTGCTGATTGGCTTATTATTAACATCTTAACCTAAGGATTCCTCATTAACAGTGGCATGTTACAGTATAAGAGAACAACTCTTTATTTTCTTGATTTATTAAAGGGGTCATATGATGCGTTTTCAGTTTTTCTTTTCTCTTTGGAGTGTTACAAGCTCTTGGTGCATAAAGAAGATCTGTAAAGTTGCAAAGACTAAAGTCTCAAATCCAAAGAGATATTCTTTATAAAAGTTAAGAGTCAACCACGCCTACCTAAAACGGCTCGTTCTAACACGCCCCCACATACCTACCTCACTATGTGGGAAGATTTGCATAACGCCGCCCAAATGTTCACGCAAAGAAAGAAGGCGTAACTTTTATTCTCGCTGTAGTATTGTTGTTGCCGCCGCCGCCGCCATGTCCTGAAGGCGCTGTGTGCTTCGTTGTGAAAGCGAAACTACTTTGTTTGGCCTTCCAAAAGAGGACGATATCTGCTTCGTCATGCCTGGAGGTTGCTGAGGAAATACATCAACTTCGCTCTGTGGATCGCCGGATCGGCTTTCACCGTGGCCAATCACAACGCACTGGATAGCTGGCCAATCAGAGCACACCTAGCTTTTCAGACCGATGAGCTTTGTAAAAATCGACACGTTTCAGAAAGGCGGGGCATAGAGGAGAAACAATAATGTGCAGTATGTGGAAAATAATATTTTCTGAACCTTAAACCGCATAAACACATTTCATTACACCGAATACACAAAATAATGTTCTTTTTAGCAGCGTCATATGACCCCTTTAAAGCAATTTCTTATAGTGATGAGTGAACATCACTATCCCATTTTTTTCTTCAAATATGACTACAGGATGACACTTGCTGAATTGAAAGTGACGTAGTTGAGTCACAATAATCTACAGTAGCATATTGCAGCTTCATCATAATGCTTATTGCATACTTTACACAATTGTATCAGACAGTATACAGTTTATACTATGCAGTATGGTAGTATTCTTTTTAAAGTTTGTGCTTAGACTCCTTCTGCTAACTCCTGCTATTGTCCAGTGGATTTTAAATGGTGAACATACATAAACTATGCTTTTGTCTCCTCTGTGCACAGCTACTCCCATATCTACAGTCTAACCTAACAGGCTTTAAGAAGTTAGAAATCCTAAACTTCAGAAACGGAAGTGTGGTGGTCAATAACAAGGCAAAATTAGCCAAGTCTGTGCCGTACAGCATTACTTAGGCTGTCCAGAATGTCTTGGAAGAGTTTTGTGATGCTGCAGCCCAGCAATTGGACATAACGATTGACAGCCATTCCCTAGACATAGAACCAGGTAAGAGTCTTTCCTGCTAAGCATCATACATCAGTTTGCTGGCCATTTTTTCAAACTAGTCTGTAAGCAGAAACATGGGCAGGAGTTCTCACAGAAGGTCATGAATTGCTACAAGAGAGATGAGTCTAATTTCTTCTTTCACTTTAGCTGATCAAGGTGACCCTTGCAAGTTTCTTGCCTGCAACGAATTTTCCAAATGTGTGGTGAACCTGTGGACAAAGGAAGCACAATGTTTATGTGAGCCAGGCTACGTGACGGTGGATGGACTGCCATGTCAGAGCCTCTGCGTGGTCCAGCCTGACTTCTGTCTCAATGGAGGAGAGTGTGAGATTGTACCAGGGCACGGTGCCGCTTGCAGGTACCTCAGAGAACAATCACATATAGATTCCACAATCTCAATTCTGTTTTGGAATTGAATAAAATGCGTGTCTCTAATGTGAGATCTAGTTTATTTTTTTTTAGGTAAATCAAGTTTCTGACTGTATGTTGGCAAACTTCTGCCAGTACTCCAGTATTTTTGGTAGATTTTTTTTTTTTTTCAAGATTTTCAAGAAATTACTTTGTTCTTTAGAAATATGTAAACACGGGGATGTTGTTGTGTAGTTCTGATGTATCTTTTTAAGAATAATCCTCCACTGTACATGTTCTAACTGTCTCTCTCTGCCCTTTTAGATGTCCTGTAGGTAAACTCTGGCAATTTATTGGGGAGAGATGTGCAGCGCTGGTCTCCGTGACACTAGACCCCTTTCTTTCCCTAGTGTGCCTCGTGGGGGTGCTCACCTTTCTTTATGCCATCATTTCACTCTTGTTATCTATGTGCAGGAAATGTGTACGGAGCAGAAAGACACTAACTCTAGTGTAAGCAGGTCTTTTTTCGTCAGATTTTCTGAAATTTTTGCGGTCAGATCATTTGTTGTGTTATCAAAGATAACAAAGACAAGACATACAGTTAAATATATCTCTGAAATGTTGCCTATGCAAAGATATAAAAAAAAAATATATATATATATATATATATATATATATATACACACAAATGTAAGCAATGAACAAAATAATGGCACAATCTGTGCATGACAGCTGTGCAAAACTGTGCAACTCTGCAAAATGCATTTATTTCTTAAAGGAATGTTACTGCTATATGTAGCTGCCAGGTTAATGGTATTAACTTTCAAGGTATACTTTGTCTGTTTTTACAAACTAAGAAAATAAATTGTTTATTGCTGACAAAAAAACAAAACAAAAAACAACATGGATTATAATCATTTGAAGACGTGTGTTTTATATAATCTTTCTTAGCATAACTATGCACAGTGAATTAGAAATATGGCACCATGATTACATTGTTATTTACTAAATTGGTTAGCATAAAATGCCTCAAATCTTTACTTGCTTCCCTGACTATTCTTCATATCATTCTGTTCTAAACACATTTATGAATACTTTTTAACCCTTTTAGAGATGTCTCATTCTTCATTTTCATTCTGTGCCTTTATCTGTATCTTTTCTTTGACTGAACAAAAAGTCAAGAGTTGGCAGTAACTCATTTCATGATCAACACACACACACATAATATTATATATATATATATA
>NW_015505998.1:430434-430954 GCF_001515645.1 Sinocyclocheilus grahami
TTTCCTATAATTATATTGTTTAAAAGAAAAAGAAAAGTGCTACCACTTTTGCCATAAAACAGGACTTTACTCAAGGAATCCAAATGATACGATTTCCAGCATGTTCTAAAACAAAGCCTGTTTTGTACCTAAAAAACCTTCACTAATGTGTCTTCTTTACAGAAATTGTGATGCATCACACACCTGTGAATTTGTCCATGGGAAATGACGTTTTTTTCCTTTAGGTGATATTGATGTCTTTCTTTGCCTTTTAAAATCTAGACTTCATATTGTTGTATGTGCTGTCCTGTTTATAGAGGCAGAGACCAGACCACCATACCAGGCCTGAGGAGTTAATCACAGAAGATTACACATTATAATGACTGTCCGTGAGGTAAGAGTAGATCTCATGTGCTATCACCTTGTGTTGTGGTTGTAAAACAAATCCCTAACTATTAGACCAGTGGCCAGTTACATATTATGCAACTGGCCAGTGCCATTTGCACTGGCTACCAGTAGCTGCTCGCATTAAATTCAAGGC
>NW_015505998.1:434238-434897 GCF_001515645.1 Sinocyclocheilus grahami
GTGCGCATGTGTGTGCGTGTGTGTGAGTGTGCATGTGTGTGCGCGTGAGTGATGTGTGTGTGTGTGCATGTGTGTTTATTTGAGCATGCTCTGCAGCATGGCAGTGGCGTAGGTGGGTCGGGCCTGTCTGCTTTCGATGGCGATTTTAAGGTACTGAATGCCTCCATAGTGTTCCCAGATCTCCTCAAACTGGCGGGACAGAATCTCAGCGCCCCGCTTCCGAGTCAAACCGGTCTCCTCCAGACTCAGCTCACACATCTCCATATCATCCTTACCTATCAACACAAAAACAGACGTATCACATATGTATTTATCTGGCTGAAAGACAGAGGTTTTCAATAATGTTCACTGCATTATACAGATACCGCTCCTAGGTGACTCATATATTGTCATGACAGTGTGAACAGCACAATGTTTTTTAATTCAGATTTGGGCTACTTTCATGTGTGTTCAGACCTGAATCTGATTTAGGACCAGTCATATCGGAATTCATGCAACTTTTACATCACTCAAGATCGACATTGGTCATAATTCTGTGCCGATCACTCCGTGAGTATGACAGACAGATGTGGATGCATTCAGTGGAGAGATAGTGAGGTGTTACAGCGGCAGCTCCACAAGCTAAACTTGACAAGGGGTCACTCTTTCTCCTCATCTTT
>NW_015505998.1:436648-437255 GCF_001515645.1 Sinocyclocheilus grahami
ATACAATGTATTGTTGGCTATTGCTACAAATATAGCCCAGCGACTGGTTTTGTGCTCCAGGCTCACATGATCATCAGGATTTGTCTGTGCCAGCTTGAGTGCAAACATGAGACATACCAAATACTGGATTTACTTGAATTTTTACGCTGAAAATATAATTTGTAATACAGAGAAAATCTGTATGAAATTGGATAAAAATGCAAATAGAAGCATTTTCATGTGTGGTTTGGACTTTTGGACTGCTGTATACGGTCAGAAGCATAAGTAAAAAAATATTTCATATTCATATGCATTAATGAAAAGGATCAAAAGCTTTCTTACCACAGGATGTATTGATGACGTCCCGTAATTCAGCATATTTCCACTTGCTGAGTTCATATTTCTTCACATCAGCTTGAGTGTTTGTGGCAGTCACCTGTGGAGCTCTGAAGCCACAGAAAACACATAAACAGATACAGTTATACAACAGATAGCACTTCCTGCTGATCCGACTCTTACTCTTTTGACAAGCTGCCGGGTACAAAATCAACAAGGATCTCAACTTGCCAATTACAATGTAAAAAAAGATACTTTACACTACATGCAATTAATACAATTTACCAAACCC
>NW_015505998.1:437265-437846 GCF_001515645.1 Sinocyclocheilus grahami
GTTTATTGTAAATGTTGCTTTCTATTGGCTTTGTTAAGTGAGTGAGTTAGGCTAATTATTGGATTTTTTTTTCTCTTTGTATTTCATTAGGTCCTTGAGTTATGTTTTGGGGAGTTAGTCAGCTGTTGATTGATTTTTTTGGCCTTACTCACCTACGAAGCCTTGGCTTCCAATTAAGTCAACTATTAAAAAAAACCCCACACAAAAAGTTATTTCTGTCTACAGTATCTAATTTGCATTTCATCCGAACCCTTTTCGCACTAACCCAGCGCCATTTCTTACCATAGTCTGTGACGGCTTTTGGCGCTCTCTGCTCATCCTGAGCGTTGCGTTTCTTGTTTTTTGACTTCCACGCGTGATAAACCTTCAGTCTGCGGTGAAACTCCTCACGACATGCAGCTAACAACTCGATATCTAGACAGAGATTGTGAAAAGAGAGTTGGAGTCAAGACATTCTCTGAAACTTCAAATGTGACCCTTGAGCACAAAACCAGTCATAAGGGTCCAATTTTTCAGAAATTGAGATGTGTACATCCTCTGAAAGCTGAATAAATATGCTTTCCATTGATGTGTGGTTTGTT
>NW_015505998.1:439339-440390 GCF_001515645.1 Sinocyclocheilus grahami
TTCCAGGTTCAAGACAAGGGAAAGGGGTCGAATCATGAGGAATTAAAAATATACTAGACTTTTTGACATATTTGCGTTTACAGTGCTATTAAATATATAATGTGCTATTATAAAAATGTTGAAAACGGTTCTTAATATTTTGATACATTTTCTTTGATGAAAGAACAGCATGAAATCTTTTGTAACATTATAAACGTCTTTACGCTAAATTTTGATCAATTTTCATTCAATCTTCAGCAAAGATTTGAATTATTATTATGAGAGAATGTTGTTTATCTAATAAATTGTTATCTAATTAACATCTGGTTCTGCCCTGCCAGTCGACTTCCATGTGATTTGTCGTTGTTTTTACTCACAGATGCTGCCATTAACTTGCATTGAACCCAGAACATTCCTTTAACCTGCAGCTGTGATTGAATGTGTTTGTATGACATGAAACACTCTGACATACGAATGCATGTGTAATGTTACATGCATTGTAATTCATTTGTATAATGCATTTTTTTCCTCAGCTCACTGAAGTCAGTATTGATGTAAGATTGCTCTATGGGGCATGTTTAGCTGCAGAGTGTGCTGGGTAAATATCTGAAGGTATGCCATTTGCTTGGTTCAGAGGCACGCAGATACCTGCGCAGTCCGGCTTCCACGGGCGTCTCCTCTGGGATGAGCTCAGCCTCGCTCTGGGCGATCCGCAGGGCCAGCTCTCGATCTCGCCGCTCTTGTTCCAGCACAGTCTGTCGGGCCGCCTCCTGTTCCCTCTCCTCCTGCAGCTGCAGCTCCATCTCCTCCTGGCAAACATGCCCACAGGGACACACGGCAAAAATCAAGTCTCATTACTAAAGGCCTGTTTACAACAACACAAACAGTGCTGCTCCAAATGAATGTATAAATATTTCTATCATGAGAACTCTCTGAAGATTTTAGCACGGTAATGGATATGACAATGTTAATGTATTTGGCGGAACAGATCTGCTGCTGTTGGTTATTGCTGTATTTGTAGATTAAGTAAGTACAGGAACTTGCTACTGCCAATACATAAGCCGATATGGTG